>NW_009631269.1:0-20312 GCF_000690535.1 Cariama cristata | reverse complement strand
CCGGCACCGCTCTGCCCTGAACCCGTCGGCCGCCTTAAGATTAAGTGGAGTCGAGATTAAGTGGAATCCGTTGTTTTATCGAAAGCCTCTCCTTTTACCACGTTCGCTTCCAGTTTTCGGAGCGAGTTGGATGGCTGGTGAGGAAGGAGGGATGCGTGGAGTCATGGGTTTCTTGTAAAGGCGCTTGCTTTATAACGGGCACAGAGTGCAAACAGTTCTTAAGCATTTGGGAAAATCCAGCGTTTTGTGCTGCTAGTTTTAGCACAAAAAAAAAAAAAAAGTGCCGAAGATGTGTCAGAAATTTGTCAGAAAATCGGTATAAACAGCTGTCATTTCTGGAGGTGTTGGCTCAGTCACAAAATCAGAATTGGACTGCTTAAGTTGGGCCTCTGTAAGTCACTTCTGCACTAACTATCCTACAAGCATTTAGGCACTGAAGCAATTTCCCTTACGTGAGTAGTCACAATAAAACAAGCAATGCTATTCATAAGTTTAGTGTATAGCGATTTGTAAAATTTAATTGGTAGTATACAGTCATTCACTGTCATGTCTTCATTTGGGGGATGACATGCAGTGATGTACTTGAAATTTTGAGCATTATTTTTGTGAGAGGAGTTTATTGAACAGTCGAATAATACAATCAAGAAAAAAAGTTTCAGAAACAGCCCATCCTGGAACAGCTCTGAAATGAAGGCACATTAACAAAGAAACTGCATGTCAAATATAAAAGCAGAAATGCAGATACATACAGAGAAAATAATAAAAGTGATACAATTTAGAAAACTGATAAAGGATACTCTCTCTTTATTAGTTAAAGAGTTTCAGGAAATGAGACATTAAAACTTGATTCTCTTTACCACCCTACTATGCTAGTGGTCTTGCAAACATTTCCCATATGTGGAGTTAGCATGGGCCACAGGCCATTCCCAATATGTAACCTGATGGAGCCCACTTGGTTTTGAAGGCCATCCTCTCTCAGTTGGCTACCGTCTCAGAGAATGGCCAACGGCAGGCTAACCAGTACCATCTCGGCGGCAAAATCTGCACTAGTCAGGTTTATCTAGAGTGTCTTTTCATATGTGAAAACCGCTTAACAGACTTGCTTTTGTATATTAATTTTCCAAATTAGTAACTTTCCCATGATTGTTGCTGGACTAAAAACTGAATTTCTCAGTTTCTCTTGCTACTGGTTTGTTGGTGGTTTTTTTTTTTTACATAATGCTGAAAACTCTGATTTACACTACATAGCTTTTTTTTTTTTAATTGCAAGTATGAAAATGAATGCCCAATTTATAAAACTAAACAGTGAAGCAGAAATGAATGGCTGGCTTTCTAAATAAGCCCAGGAGACATATGGACCCAGAAGACCCAAGTGGCAATGTATCATAATTTCAAGACACGATGTCATAGCACATCTGTAAGTTGTATATAACTATTTAACTTCTATAAGTTGCCTGGAGCTGCAATCATACTCCAATTCTAGACAGTGCCCAAAATGTAAAAAAAGGTGAAATACTGTAGATTCAATATAATTAAAAAATGTTACAACAAAGTCTTTTCTACGCTTTTGTGTCAGAGCACAGATAATGAGATCAAATCTCAATGCTTTTTGTATCAAAGGAGCAAAGCAATAATGCCTCTAACCAGAGAGAAAGTAGATGCTAAGCTGATCCAACAACTTATGAAACAGAATATATCTTCTCTAAAAAGAAAAATAAGTACTTCAAAGGACAAAGGGCTCATGATGTGCTGGTTATGAATAATATTCTTTGTCAGATATACAGATGCGAAATGCTGCAAAGAGAAGCACAACAGGATGCAAACCATTGTCAGCAGAGGTGCTGTGGCTAGAGAAGGTTATCGCCAGACCGTTACAATTTGTATACAAAAGTGAGGAGGACAAAAAAAAGTTATGCAGAAGAATGTGTAAGCAATTGTCCAGAGTCTGACTACTCTGAAAAAGAAAACGTTGTATGTCAAGGAACGTTTGCATTCACAAGTATGTTTGCATTCACATCTTTGCTTGCCCAGAAGTAGTAACAATACTAACCTCACATCAGGATTAATTGTATAAATGAATCACAGAAAATAATAAATGCAAGATTCAGTTAGGATGGACATTTCATGTAGACTGGACACCAGCTTTAAGAAGAAACATCCATGAGGTTAAAAAAGAATTTATCACAAATCTGAACAGTTTGTTGATGGATTACATTTGCCACGGGTAGTCTAGTGTTAAAGAGGGAGACAAAATAGTAAAGATCAAAAAACCCAGACATACTAGCAGTTTGAGTGGAGCAACCTAGCAGATGACCACTGATATCAAAGTACAAGGGACTGGTGAGCTGTGGCATCTTGAACACTGAAATTTTGTCAGGATTAAATAAATATACCCGCCTCTGTCAGAAACTTTCTTTGAACAGTATTAGCAGGACAAAAGAGACTTTAAGCCTAGCCATGACAGCACAGCAATTAGTGAGGACTTTGGCCAAAACTGTTCAGCAAACAAAGGAGGTGAAAAATATGCTACCAAAGCATAAATAACTATCTTGCAAGATGCAACAGATGAGTTGGTATAAGAATTTAATTTTTAAGTCAATTTTCATATCACGAGAGTTAATGTTGAAGAGAAATATGTCCCTTAGCCAGACAAGCCTCATCAAATTCTTGACCTTGGAACAGAAAAAAATGTATACATGCTGCAGAGATTAGCTGCCCAGTGATGTTCTCTGTTGTGTATGAATACTTGTAGACAACCTCAGGCCACTGTGGGAGAACTGAGCTTCTCAAATTAACTCATAAAAGGCAGATGTGGTATTGCACAGGCCTCAAACATTGGATACAAATCATTTGCAATTACTCCTGAAGATAAACATACTCTCATAGACTGTTTTGGGTTTAGCAGTCATGTGTATTTTCCCTGGAAAGTTGGAACAATAACAAAGACAATATTTGTCAGCTTTAATGAAGTAGTATACTCCCTTTGAGCTGACTGCAGAGCACTGCTTAGCATGTATGCCTTTCTGGGGTGCCATTCTCTTCACAGTAAATGAAAAGCTAGAAGCCAAAAATTGCATGTAACAGGAGCACAGCTCAAAGGATCAAAGATCCTTCTTGAGCCTCATCAAGTTTGGGCACTTTCAGCAGACCTTTCTAAAAAATTTTGCATACATTTTTATGTCATCTATATATTACAAAAAAGACAGTAACTGATAAATGCTGCTATCAGCTGTTCTGGGCTGGAATGGATTTGACAGCAGCCAAATTGACTCTAGCTATGCAAAGACAGTGTATTCCTGCATCAACAGCATTGAAAATATCAACCCAGGATTTGGAAAAAAGTACTTGCATATGAAGGTACCTACCAATCCTACAAATCCAAAGGGAGTTTGGACATGGAGTGAGTGGATGAATCACCAACACCCAAAGCTATCCCGGAGCTACTTCTGCCAAATCAAAGATGGTAATAGAAAGGAGAAAGTATGCATAGAAATATTGTGCCAATATGCAAAGTTTGCAAATAACTATTTATATTAGTTTCAAAATAAAAAGCTCAAATGCGATTTAGATATAAAACTACAAAACTAAACTGGTGATAGTCAACATGATTTACTATAAAATCATCAAACAAAGGTGATTAACTGTTTGAGGAGTTCTGTAGTTTGACTGGGAGAATGGTACAGAATATATAGACTTTGCTTTAAAATATCATAGTAGGCTATAACCCTGAGCACACATTGAAGGAATTGAGAACTGGCCAAATTACAGTTCTTGGTAAAAAGGTGACAAGTGAAAAGCAATTATTTAAGGGACTGGTTTCTATTGGGTTTCTACTGATACCACTAGCTGACTCTTTGCCATTTGATACTTTAAGCGGTTTTGAAATAAATAAGAAAAATCACTGCAGATCATTGTGAGGATGACATAAGATTAGCAAAACAATCTTATATGGATGGGACAAGCTGGTAACCTGAACTACAAACAGAAATGCACTTTAATGCAGCCAAATGTGAAGTTATAAATTTAAGAACAGAAAATGCAGGCAGGTTTCTGTAGACTGAAAGGCTTGTCAGGGATACTGTGGGCATGCAGGTTGACATAGCTCCCACGTGGATGTTGGGGCAAAAGGCAGTATAATCTTTGAGTTGAAAACAGAGGTCTGAAAAAGGGGAGTGGGGAAGTGATTTGTCCCTCCCTCTGGTGCTGGAGGGACAGATGCTACATTGCCAGAGAATAGCTCTAGTATTTCTGGTTTTTAAGTATTTACAAACTGGATTGTATAAAATAGCCACAAAAATGAATTGAGATGAAGAGTTTATTCTCTTCATCTCTGCGAGACCTATTTGAAATGTCCAAGTCAGGTTTGAGATAAAAGTTCTGAGGAGTCTTGATTACTGTATGTCACTACTATAATGATAAGATAAAGCAGAAATTTCACGGGCAGTGTAAGGGAGTTTCCTTGCAGAGTCCCTGCTCTGAGGCTGGCTCTCACCAAGACAGCAGGATGCCATAGCATGCCCATCATGTGGTTGCACAGCTCCCTTTAATCCCCTTTAGTCAGCTGGGAGTTGGCTTCACTCCTAAGGTAAACTTTGCTGAAATTTTGTTCAGGATGGATGTAAAGAAGCCTCTAAGCTCCTTTATGTAGCCATGAGCTCAATAGTCCCTCCACCCCACCAAATAAAAGCACAAGCCACAGCCACCCCCTCCAGCCAGCTGGCAAGGCTTGAGCAGATGCTAAACCCCATATTCAAATAGGTTTCCCAGGGGACAGAGGCTGAAAACAAGATTCGGTCATTAGCTAGTGGCAGTGTATGGAAGTGGAACAGCAGGAGTAGAAATGCTGAGATGAAGCAGCAAAGAAACAGTCACTGTAATACAGCCAATGATATTAAGGTCCTGAGTAAATGCCAAGGAGATAGAGCTTTTATAGAGCTTTTAGACCAATGGTTTATCTAAAAGAAAACCCAAACAACCAAACAAAAACTCTGATGTATGATTCTTCTGAGTTCAGAAAAACTGGACTTTTAACTTTTTTTTTTAAACAAACATCTCTTCAAAGGTGCAGGACTCCATCCTCAATTCTTACTTTTAACAGTTACCTGTGGGCAGCAAACTGGGAAAAAAGAGCGACAGTATCTCCTCAAGAAGAAAATACTCGGTACTGAGCAGCTCTTTAGTGACGAAAGATGTAACAGGATCAAATGTCTAACAGCTGAAACTAGAGAATCACTGAAACAAATTCCCAGTGGCAGTAATGAGTACTCCGTCTCTCGATGTCTTCTGACTGAGACTGCATGCCGTTCTGGAAGATATGTTTTAGTAAAAACACAAGCTGTGCTTCAGTCAAACCGACAAGATTAGGGATTTAATAAAAATACGTGCATAAAACTTGAATTGCCAGCACTATACAGGACGTTGGACTAGATGATGTGATCATAAACCGCATGATGGTTTGTTTTTTGTTGTTTGCTTTCAAGTTAGATGTATCTCCTCCCGAAGGCTGTTTCCACAATGTGGAAGTCGAGCTAACCCAGCCCAGAACCTGCCCCAGGTTCTGTGCAACAGGCAGTGGAGCAAGAGTGTCTGTAACTACAGCAGTTTTACCTCCTCCTCCCTCATGTACCATTTTCCAGCCTGTATATTTACATTTGTGTATGCATCTATGCTTTTAGCTTTTCCTCTCCAGCTCTGTAACTCTGCCTCCTACCAAACTGTGCAGACATGTACTTCACTTCGTATAGGGAAAATTAAACAGAAGGAGGCAGTTTCAGATAAGCCTCCGTGGCACATAGATACAGACAATGAATGTTGGACACTAGAAAATGGTGAATTCTGTGCACAAAACCATTGAATTTCATGGCCCTTAGGGAAAATGCCAAACTTACAAAGCTACAGAATGGTGAATCTGTGACACCCTGGAGAGATAAGCAGGAGATAGTAACTGGTACTCATGGCACTAAGATGGGACTAACAGTTTATGCTCTTCTCATGTTTTTAATTCAGTTGCACAACCACAAAAGTTACAAATGCATTGAACGGAATGTGTCACATTATTGTGAAATGAAAACTCATGCTGAAAATCACAGAACTGCTGCAAGTGAATACAGTATGCCCTCAGGATAGACTGTGATCACTGTCTTCTTGAAGAATGCTTTCTCTTTATATGCATTATGGGCATGGTTTTATTTTATTTTTGCAAGAAAACAAGTATGTCCTTTCCTTACCGTTCCTTAAGTACGACGCCAAGCTCATCTTATTTTCTGTGATTGTTCTTAAAATTGACACCTATGAATCAAACGTAATGTGGACTTTAAATTTGGAGGAAGCAAATTTATAGAAAATCTAAGTATAAGGGATGTGCATCCATGATTTAGTAGTGTTCAAGAGGATGCTGATTTTTAAATCAGAAGCTTTCTAATGCAGTTTTTACAGCCAAGATGCATCAACAAACTGAAATTGTTCAGAAATACCTGTGAAAATGTTCAAGCTAGGGAACAGGCAAAAATTTCTGAAACTTCCTAAGAGTAAAAAAGTGTAATTAAGCTATAACTTTAGTTGTATTATTAAATTTGTGTTCAAGTGAGGCTTATGCAAGCTATATGTACATTTATCAAAGCATAGTCTTTCTGTTTAATAAGACATAGAGTTCATGTCCTGTTTCCATTTAAATTGATTAAATAACAATGACTACAGTACAGCAGGACTAGGATTTTATTATATTAAAAAATCACTCAGAATAAATTCTCAGTGCTTAGGAAAAGCTTTTCATTTGCAAGGAACTATATACACGCATTAATTTTAGTAATCTAGTAACATAGCATTCAGTTTATTAACTCATTCCAGTCTGTACAATTCTAGACAGCTCCCTTCATAACACATTTGTGTTTAGAAATTGTGCAGCGTGGCTGCTCAGCAGCAGACGTAATTGCCTATGAAGCATTTCCAGAGTCCTGGCAGCCAGGGAGGCTGTGAGCCAGCGGTGGTCAAGGCCGTGGTGAGGAGCCTCTGGTGTGCTCAGGGCTGCCCACACCCTTGGCCATCAGGTCCTCACACTACTGTGAAGTGACACCACTAGCCAGTACGTTGGGAAGCTTGGATTCCTTCAGGCACCTTAAATTGCCAGTCGGTATTTAGACCATGCATTTTTCCACAGATAGTGAGCAGCATGGATGTCAGCAACAGCAGTGAAGGTGTATATGAGAGAGGAGAGGAGAAGAAGAATATGAAGGCAACAAAAGGATAAAAAAGAGGAAAATAATATCAGAGATGAAAAAGAAGGAAGTGATACAGGAAAAGAAGATATAAGAAAAGAGGTAGAGGTAAAAGGGGTGAAGTTGATCAAGAAGTCTATTATGACTGTTACGCAATATGAATGACATCAAATGGCTGTGGTAACATTCATCCAAGAATGAGAAATCAGTAAATATGATTGACCTCTAGTGATGACCACAGTATTAATTGCACATTTTGGATTTACTATATATTTATTGTAAAAAAGAAAACATATTTTGGTTTTGCTGGCATAGTACAATATTCCTTTTTCTTACTTTTACAGCTTTTCAGATCTACCTTTCCCTCTGTCCTTTCTAAACTTGAGGAGACGCTTATGTATACTACTAAGTCAATACAACGAATAATAGTTTATCTTTAAATAAAAGATTAAACTGAACATTTTAAAACTTTCCTGTTTCATTTTCATAAATAGCAAGTTCAAGATGACAGTTGTTCAATGCCAAACATACCCTTAAAATCCATTCTGAGCCAAAATTTTAAGATTAAAATTTAGGCCAGGCAATTAGGTATATTCTCTCTACTCTCTTCCCCATTCGATATGTAAATATTTTTTCTTATAGAAAAGTAAAGTATATGGAGAGTACAGTTACCAGATTTCTGTATAATACAGGAGAAGGAGGGAGACAGAAAAGCAGCTCTTTATGCAGGAAAAATGTAAAACCAGTTTGATTCCTTTATGGAATACATAGCTGAAATAATCAGAACTGTGTTAAAAGCAGAGGCCCCATGCAGGGCAGGTGAAGAATCGGAGGTACACGGCCAAGTGCGTTTCTTTGGGTCTGACTACAAATAAAGGAGACTGACTGTTGCTGGGTGAATTCTCCGCCTGTTTGAGAGGAAGCATAATAAAGGTATCAAAGGAATACCCAGAGGCAGGCAGGGAAGCGCTTACAGCTGACTGTGAGAAAAACTAAGATTAGATACAGAGTTTGTGAGCAGCAAATAAGCTGGAAAGTTTACTTACAAGTACTAAAAGAAACATCCTACCCCTTTCTGTTTGATTCCTGCTACACTAAGTGAAGCACAACTTTTGACACATATTTTTTAAATAAATAGGATTTCATAGAAGTACCTTAGTCCTTCATCAAATTACTCTTCTATTAGAAATAGCTTTATAGATCAGAAGCCTTAGATAGCTGCTTACGTTAAAAGAGTCAAAAATAACAAAATTAGAGTTGTAAAGTGTGGAGATGTGTATTTCCTAGATAAAGCAAAGATAAAATCAGAATTTGAGTGTAATAAAAATACATTTTTTTGTTATAAGACCAAATTATTTTCATTTCCTTCTTTTAATAGCATTTTAGATGTTATCTGATTAGCACTTTTATTAGGTGACTCATAGTGCTCATCCTTTGCAAGTCTTTACAATTCACTACTGCTGTCCAAATGGCATGAATATGTTTTCCATTGGGTTATATTGTTTTAAATACTGGTATTTTCTTATTTAACAAAAGCAGTTATAATGCTGAGGAAGGGTAAACATAGGATGCATTCTGACCTGTATGTAAATTGCTAAAGAAACACAGATATTAAAACAAGTGATGAAATTGGTATTATTCACCTTTATCCTCTACCTGTGGGCACATGTATGCATTTCTTATTGATCGTTGATGCACCACAAACTGTTGATGTGGAATAATAGGTGGGGGAGCTGGGGTGTGTATGTGCTGCAGCTGGGTATCTGCTTGTGGCATACAAACACATAGGACACGTAGCTTTATCTTAGCGTCTGCATGAACAGCAGCCCAGATGTATTAGCATTTTCTTTGACTGAGGCTAGCTGAGTTCGTACAGAGATGGACCTGAAATTCATACTCCTGTGGTTTCCAGGCTCTTGACAGCCAACAGCTAGATTAAAATTCGTTCACTTAGCCTGGCCTGTGAGACAAACACACCTCATGATTGCTGCATGCTAATTCCAGTAGCTGCAAAAGCAAGGCAGGGAATGTTTGTGGAAACACCAGAACAGTGTTGCCAGGGCCCACAAGACTCGGTGTCTTTTCCAGGTATTTTGTGAAGTAACAAAGTAGAAAACACTTGCCCCTAATTTCACCTTTTGAAGGCATGTGAATGATGCATACAGGGCAACATCGTGTTCTCAGGATAATGAAGAGCTGAGTCAGCTCCTCCCTGGGTGCTCCTCATGCACCTTGGTTCCTGCTTGCCAGCGTTCTGCTGTTCTACTCCAGGCCTTTCCTGAGCAGGACTCCTCGCTTCAGAATGTGAAATGAATTTTCATTCATGTTTCTGCTGGGTTGACAAGATAAAATAATGAATTGCTACAGCTAAATCAAGCTGAAAGTTTATTAAAGTATTTGCATGAAATTGTATGACCAGTAGAAGTAATTCCACATAAAAAAGCAAACATGCTGGTTCAGCTACAATAAGGATTTCTACAGCATAATGGCATACCAGCTTTTTAAGTTCTTATAAAACCACTTATCAGTCTTAATGTGAATTCCTTTTATTTTGTCTGTACTAGCCTTGCTTATTCAGAAATTACTACATCATATTAATTAATAATGTCTTACACAAGCATCTGAGTTTTTTTTTCTGCAGTCATTGGCGTTAGCCTATTTTGTTGCAGGAAGCAGGCCAAAAAGCTGATCCTGTAGTCTGTCCACAGGCAAAAAGGAACGGGTATTGTGTGCAGCAGAAAACGTGTGCGAATTTCCTTATCACAGATATTTGTAAATCTGGATTTCTGCCTTCAGCCAAGCTATTCAACAGGAAACTTGTCTAGGACTGGGTGCATAATGTTCAAGATTGAAATGAAGAGGTTTCCTTCACAGAACTGCCTTAGGTGAAAACAGTCTATTCTTACCAGACCATCCCCATTTAATCTCTAATCCTAGTTAACAACTGACTCGGTGATGGTCATTTATTATGTGCTATCAGTCATATTATAGCTTTTTCAATTAATTTAATAATTTCCCATAGGAATAGATGTACAGCAATTAATTTCTCAGAATGTTGGCAGCTTTTCTAAAATGTTTCAATTAAACACATTCTGACCCCTTTGATGTTGCTCTGAATTTTAATTATTTTCCATTGCAGAATACTGGTTTAATGAGGACCTGAACATATTTCTTAAAAACTAACTATGTGTGTGGCTGCATATAGCAAGGGTGAAAGGTTTGCTCCTTGTGAATTGGTTATTGGTCTACTCGTTATGAATGGTTAGTTTCTGGAAAAACTTAGACCTTAGAGGCCAGATCAGGAGAAACACTGGGCACTCTCACTGTAGACATTTTCTATCTCCCAGAAGCAAAACAGAAGAAAATACGGCATGGCATTTGCACATATTCTGATTAGACCATGCATTCTTAAATTATGAACTGTGAAACACATCGTAACAGGAAAAAAACTCCAACATCCTATTAATTTTTCCCCTCCTAATCTCAAATGCAATTAATGCAGTTTATCTGAAGCTGGCAGGAACTCCTTACAATACAGGAAATATTCTGAAGTTCTAAACTTTTTCAGCAGAAGTTTTGCTTTTTTTATGAAAAAGTAATAACAGGTTTTCCTACTTTTCCTTTTTTCTTATCCTTCTTTCTTCTACAACCTGTTTTACACTCCCATTTTACCTGAACACACTTCTTCGTCTTCCTTTCCCCATCAGAACTGTTGTTCCACATTTTCTTCCTGAATCATGTGTCTAACGACTATGTCAATTTTTTCCAAATCTTTGTCTGTCTGGTCTCCACTTCCAAAGATCCCCAATTTTTCCTTTCGTCCTCCTCTAAGATAGAAGAAATTTTCAATCAAAGTAGAAACTCTGACCTCTCTCTTCAGATCTTCTGAGACCCTTGAGCAATACCTGGAAATAAAGCAAAGGATCAACCAACCTGCAGTCTTCAGCCTGCCAGCCACCAGCCAGCAGTTCATTGATGACTGCTGTTCGGGCTATTTAAATCTGAAAACTATTTTGAAAAGTAAGGTACATTTAATTTTTAAAATCTTTATTCAGCTTTCCAGTGCAAATTGGGAAAAACAGCAAAAATAAACCTTCAGCTACCTGACCATACCATTCTCCTGCAGTATTTCTGTACAGCAGGTGCTTTCTGACAGGCTCGGTGATCACCCACTTTCTCTCCTGAGCAGAGGCACTGCCTTTAGTTTCAGCCATTTTTGATCACTCTGTGTGTTGTGCATCAATGCTGTGAGCAGGAGAAAAAGCCTTTGCATTTGTATGACTGTGTGATGAACTATGTATTCTTCCCTTCTTAACCTGCACATCTCTGCAGTGATCCTCTTCGGCAACGAAAACAACTGTCTCTCAGAGCATTAGAAGTGAATGGCTTTGATCATCCAACCTGCTGCGATTTGCAGGTACATTGGTGATAAGAATGGATTCAGAAGCAACACTAAAAGCTGCAGAACTTCCAGCTGATGATATCATAAGGGTTGGAAGAAGGATGAGTAAAGTAGTGCTCCTGTCACTCATAGCACTGCCCAGTATGGTGTATAAGGCCTTGTGTCATACAAAACACTCTGCTTCTGCCATCAGAACAGAACTGTGTTCCCCCTGTGTGATGTTTACCAAGTTGCGTATGTAAGAGAGAAATACAGTCCAGGAACATAAAACCCTTAGAACACACTGTGATATGACATAGTGCTACACTGAGACATTCTGAGCCTGATTTTCAGAGAAGCTAAGGTCAGAAGTCAGATACTCAGCATTTCTGAAAAGTTCTGTCTTTATAATTTCTCCTTTGCTAGGCACGGTTACCATAATCTGGGTCACATTGCCGTTACTGGTCATTCTGTTACTTAGGTAATTAATGAGAAGACATGCAAATCTTTCCTAACACTGAAGCAAGTTAATATTATGCTTCATTGGTCTGTTTTTCAAAACTATATGCCTGTACTGCTGATTTGCTCCTCCTTTTCCAAGCCAAATGCATTCACCACTTAACACCAAAGGATCATTAAAACCGCACTCAGAGCACTACATGGAAGATGACCGTTGATAGTTTAACCATTTGACTCTGCAATACCATTAGGCAATTGGCTGTTGACATACCCTTTCTGCTGGTAACCCAGTTCAGGTAACCAAGTGGCGTGTTGTGTAAAGACCACATTCCAAGAGGAATAGAATAAATGAGTAGAATAAATGAGGAAGCTGAACTGGTTTCTGTTCAGATCTCAACAAGTTCTCATTTTTTATCTTTCACAGTGTTTACTCTCTGCTTTGTATCTTGTTAGTTTCAATTACTTTTTATAAACACATTTTTTCCTCTAGCTTCTTTCTTAGCATTAGAGGACAGAGTTAGGACCTCAATTCAGGGCAAATTAGAATAAAAGGAAGCTTTCTTTATGATAGTGTAACCTGCTTAGCCTACTTACAGCGAGAAATCAAAATGCAGAAAGGAAATGTCAATAGACAGTTACAATGATCTGACCCCTTGTCTACGTTTTAAGAACCTGGCAACAAAAGGAGATCACTCAGGTCTCAGTGAGTTCCAGTGGGTGGTTCCACTTGGGCCTTTGCTAGGACAGTGGAAAAAGCAGCTTCAAAACACAATTGCACTCTGCGGCATTAATTTCTGTCATTACTCCAGCAGTTTAGACACCGTCATAGCTACACACCCCAGTATGTGTTCAATACTGGGAGGTGGCCTGAAGCTGGCTGTCCAGACAAACCATCTTTGTCAGTTACCTTCACATGAACCCCAAGCTTTCCAGATAAGGCACGTTACAGGCCCATGTGGCTTGATACTGCAATGTGGTTACATCAGGAACAGTGACGTGGCCACAGAGAGGTGACAGTAAATGATGGGGTTGAGACTGGATAGAACAACCCTCAGACACCGGCTGTTTAAATGGGCACTGGAAATCTCCACTTCTGTTTTTTTCTGCCAGCATACCATTCCCAGCATTACTTTTGACCAACTCTGTGGCCATACAGTGAGGCAGTTCAGGAACTAGCCCAACAAAGAATAAACCAGCAAAAAGAAACACAGAGAGAGTATTATTCAGTGAGATCAAAGGTCCCTGCTCAGGCTCACTATTCACCCTCTCCCTCCTGAATCTGTGTGCCCGAGAACAAGAATCAAAAGACACAAACTTCTGCCAACACCCCAATATATATCCTAAGCCTCAGTTTAACTGAGCTGAAACTCCAATTCCACATTT
The DNA here is from genome assembly GCF_000690535.1 of Cariama cristata. Taxonomy (NCBI): domain Eukaryota; kingdom Metazoa; phylum Chordata; class Aves; order Cariamiformes; family Cariamidae; genus Cariama; species Cariama cristata. Next base: position 6,875 of record NW_009631269.1, on the reverse strand, counting down.
GTAGAGGCAGAATCTGTAAGAACAGTCTGAAAATTATGTAATGGTATCTAAAGAGAAATTAACATGGGTCTTTGATCAGATTAAAAATAGTGTTTTTATCAGCATAGAATAATTTAGATTTGGGAACTTTTGCCCTGCAGACAGGTATGTCCAGCTATAAGTTGCTATAAGTTAAAAGGAATCCTTGAAGGAACATATTCCTCCTTAGAAGGAATATTTGAATTTTCAGCTATGTTAGTATAAACTCAGCTGCAGACAGGATACAAATTTGATCATTATATTTAATCCTAACCTAGTATTAAATATTAACCACGACTAATGGCCATACCCCAGAATAAGGGCATATACATTCTCTACATGGAAATTTACAAATGTTATAGTTATGACAAGTAATAAAGACTAGATTACAGATACCTCAACTGTGAACAAGTCCTGCACGGCTGAAGTCTTGAGCACCTGTTTTTGAGTCAAGCAAGGACTCTCCTTGCAGCTCCACATGCTCACTCTCCTCTTGCGCTGTCTCCCTTTTATCTGTCAGTGATTTGGACTGCTGCTCCTGTTGGCCCCCCCCTACAGTGCTGCACTCCATTATGTGTGAGTTGTGCTGTGCTTCATAGGTGCCTGCAGAGAGCTCTGAAGAAGGCGACACTGAGCAAGAATAAGGCGCCAGGAAGATTCTCCTGCTTTGGAAATATTTTTACTTCCCTTTGCTACCTATCTTAAAGACCTGACATTGACTGAACTCTTTTAACGTATTTTCTGCCTGAGCTTGTTCCCAGAACTCAGATGCTATAGGCTAGACTAAGAGTTGGGATGAGGTAATTGACAGAGAGATGTGGAGTTGTTCAGCCCTCTTCCTCTTACAAACAGTAAGTTATTTCTGTCAGAAGGACACTTGAGATTCCCTGCACTGTGATGAGAACTCCCCCTTTTCCAGGTATTCTTCATAAGAGCTTTGTCTTTTTAGAGGAAGTGCTTTCCAAGTCTGGGAAAAAAAGCCAGAGAAGAATCAGAAAGAAGTAAGGCCTCTGAAGGCTGGCACTACATTGGAGGAACCTGACGGAGCTTTCATGACCCTTAGTTGGGATGGGATAAACTTATTACAGGGTATGTTTCACTCTTAATTTGCAACAAGACAAAATAACCTTTGGTTCCTGTCTTCTTGCATTCAAATATAGGATATGAGCAGACTAACCAGAAAAGTTTCTTTTCCCATTTCATGTACACCATTGGCACACACAATAGGAAAAAAAATGTAGCTGGCTATTTAAGGTGATCTATGAACTATTAATTAAGAACCAGAGCTGCATCAGAACTGAGAATCTGGCTTTTATTTTTATGTTTTGGGATAGAAACACCATAACTATCTATTTTACTGTGTTTCTAATTAATTAAGCAGTAATGAAAACAGGTACATACTATTAAAAATGGGCATTTTGTACATTTGTACATAGATCTATGTATAGTGTGTTGTATGTACACATGTACAGTATGCACATAAAATGTACAATTGTACGTAAAATGGACAGTAGGAGTTAAAAAAAAAAACCTTCTATGAAAAAATACCAGGAAAGAAAGGAATCTGAACATTTATGATTCTGGAGTTCAGATTCAACTCATTTTAATGCTTGCAAGTTTTGCTCTCACTTCCTGTTTAATTCATTTTTCAGCTTCTGTCCTTGAGCACTGACTTTTATAAATAAAAGTTTTCATTAACTCTTCTTCCAGCACCAAGATATTTCTAATCGTTCATTCACAGAAACACAGCTATCCAGCTACAAGTATGCGCTTATTTCTATTTATCTCACTTGTTGGTGACATTTTTCTACTCATTTTCACCAGGGTATTCCATCCTAATTTGTCTTCTGTGCAGATGCTTATTCACCAGTTACATCCTCAGACTCTTTATCATAACTAATGAAAATATGAACTATGAGCTCATCAAAGCACACAAACCGCATTCCTTGCAAAGGACATACATTTATTTGATTTAAAGCCGAATTTGGATAGAATGACAATCAAATAAATGTTAGAAGTTTAATATCTGACAGGTATTGCTTAGTTTACACAGTACTCAAGCATTTTTAACTGTACTCCAGCAAAACCATACTTAGGAGAACTCAGGAGAAGTGGACTCTTTCAAGAATTCTTAGCTCTGTTAAAGCTTGTTTATATACGAACATTGCAGCTGTACAGCTAAATTAATTTAGATGTACTTTAACTACATTAATGCAAACTTTTTGGAACAATGTCCATGTACCACACTGATAGTATCTTTAAAAAAATCAGTTGAATTTGGTAAAAAAAAAAAAGGTAAAGAAAAATTACAAAGGCCATGTGTACTTTGCATTAGTTTACCAGTTACATCAGTGTAGTTGTATACTTGATTTTGTTGTCTTGATTTCCTTCCCAAGTGATATAAATAAAGCTGAGGAATGATCTTTCTCTAATATAACAAGAACATCTGCATACTTGGAGAACTACAATGGTGTAACTCCATTGGTTAACACACCCCAGATGTGGGTTCCTAGGACTGTAAATCTTTTTTTAAGGCAAAGATGGAATAAAAAAATGCATCTGCCACAGAATACAAATTCCTTTGTTGATTAAAAATGGATCTGCTAGTATAATTTTGTTCAAAACTTTTGAAAAGGCAAAAAGTCCAGCGGACTCCTGGGTATTCCATATATGTACTGCTATACTACAGACCTCTTGTAGTTCCCTCAGAATGGCTGTACCAGACTCTTCTTTGTCAGGTTCTTCCCACAACTCTGCTCCAAGAGGAAGGCCTCTGGCTACCCTCCTTTCTGAACCGGTGCAAGCAACGTACTTTCTCTTTCATTGGGATTACTTTTGTGTTTCGGAAGTCACTGTCACCTCAGCGTGCAACACCCACCACCCATGCCAAGAGACAACTCAGCACCATCACTGAGCCACGACAGACTCAAAACCTACCAGAGACGATATGCTGAGTCGTCATGAACTTCAGATTTTGTCCACCCCAGTCCTAACCAGGCCAGGGAGGAAGTACCAGGAAGAAAGCACCTATGCAAAGTCCTTTTCGAGAAACGGAAAGAATGATGAGACCTATCATGCCATCTCTGCACACATTACTGCTGGAACAGCGTTCAGGCTCTGCAGTGGCTTACGAGGGGCCACAGGCAATAGCAGGCGCTCTGAACCCAGCAGATGGTCCAGCTGAATGTTACAGCTGGGCCCCCCATCACTTTCCTGGGAATGGTCTCAGGCAGGGGGGTGAGCTCTGCTGTCATTTGCCTTTCAGGTTGTTACAATTTCTTTTTGCAAGCTACTGCCTCTCTGAGGTGCCAGCAAAGTAGCTTCCTGTTCTGTGTAAAGCAAAATCAGCTGCTTTATTCTAAAGTTTAAACTGTTAGTTCCAACAAAGTAATTTCTTGCCATATTTATACACCATAAAAATGTCAAAACAATGTAGTTTTCTTTGTGGTAGTCAGAAGACAAGAATAGGGGAAAGCAGGAGAAAAGGGTTCTAAATCTGCACATCTCCTCCTCAAGAAATTATACCTATTATTTACTTATTGATTAATGCTCCTGTTTTTCATAATTTTCAGCTAGAAGCTCTCAGGAGTAAGATCACTCTCTCTCTCTTCCTCCTTCCTCTTGCTGACAATTAGCATGACTCAGTCTACAAAGCATCAGCAGTGTCAGTGACTCAGCCATGTGACATGTGCTCCATCAGTCCACCTAGGCATGATTTTTTAAAAAAGCAGCAAATTCAAGTTTTTTGTGCTGTGGGAAGACAGCTCTCTCAATTTGATAAAAATAAAACGTTCCATCCAACCACCCACAGAAGGAAGTGACTTCATGCAGATGACCACTTAGCTGCCGCCCTAGTAATTGGCAATATATTTTGTTTCTTTCCAGCAGGTCAAAAAAGCATTTTTCCTTTTTGTTCACATATAATTTAAAAGAACTCATGCTCTGAGTTTAAGGTATATTTTCCAAAACCCAATTCATGTAAAGCTTGTGGGTACTTGCCTCATTCAGTGCTGCTCCCACTGGTAAAGCCACTGAGCAAACTCCAGCTGGAGACCACAGCACTTCTATCATTCTTTCTCTGTTGAACAAAGTGTTCAGCATATGTTCCATATCAGGAGGGGCTTAGAAAGAAGCTCCAAAGACAGAGATTTTATGTTGTTTATGAAGTTATACATTACATATAGGGAATACTTTATACATGAAGAGAATAAATCTACTTTCAGTCCACAGCTATCATTCTCAGTATGCTGTGGAGTGAAGCTGTTCCCAGCAGTGGTGATTGCAACCATGTGTCGAGTTTCCTTGGTCAGTCACTGAGTACCAGTTACCAAAACCCTTTCTCCTCTGAACACATAAGGGATGTGGCTTATGGTGGTATTTTTCATTCTTTGCATTCTTTCTAGTAAATGAATCTAATTTAAAGTTTTAAATAGACATTCTGAGTTATTTTATTTACAGAGTGAGTCCTAAGAAACACTGCTCAGACACGTCCCCTTTTTTCCTGAGCAAATGCAGAGGTTCTGCCGATATTTGTTAGGCGTGGATGTCTTTGGAAGTGGCTATTTAAATTGTCAGAAGATACTAAACACCACTGACAGTTTCAAAGTTTAGTAAAATAGCTAACACATTCACCACAGCAGTAGCCCCCTGAGAGGAACCAACAAAGGCATAAAACAGTCTAAGAAGTCTTCTGATAATCTGGTCTAAGAAATATCATTTACACAGTGTATTTCAACTTCAAAGTGATCTAGTTAATGATTCCTTAAATTTCACTCTGGCAGCAATTCAGAAAGCTGGAGCTCCATAACACTGAGCTGATTAGAGTTATCTTCTCTATTTTTAATGACACATATACTAACACTGGGAGCTTACTGCAGAATCAGAGTCCCGGGTACCATCTGCAGGCCATGCACTTGTACTAAATAGAAGGGGAAACATGGAGCAAATTCGTATTTCTGTAATTGTTTGTTATATGTCTTACAGTGGTATCTTGGACAGCAGGAACTGTACAGAATTTAGCAAAAGTCAGATGTTAGCTTAACCTGTGTTGTCAGGTTACCTGCATTAGGGTAACACAGAGGGGCTACATAATACAAAACAGGTTAATTAAAACTCAGACATACACTGAAGCAGGCTCTGCCCGACTCCTTGGCTCTGAGTGATTACTGAACAACAAACATGCCAAACTGGGATTCATGGCCCACTGTACAAACCACTACACCAAAATAAGACATAGCTCTTGCAGCAGTTAGAATTTAGTCTACAGCTTTTAAATTGTGGTACCTATTCTATTTACATCTTTCAGTATGTGCTTTTTCTCCTGTTTCAGGATGACTTCGTAAATGTTTTTCTGCACAATAATCTGATTTACAACTTTACTTCCAACATTCTTCAGTTTAGTATCTTTTTGATGTTTTGTCAGAAGTTATCCAGACAAGAAAGATGTCCCAGTGTTTGAATCATTTTAAGAGTACCAGAAGTAATGGGATAATCAGAGAGATGACAAACATAATGTGCATTTACAGCAGGGGAAAAAAATGCTATCTGCTACAATGTCAGCAATTCCCATCTTGCTATTATGTACAATTTTCTAGTGAAAGGGTTTGAAAAAACAAAGGATTCTGTCATCTGGCACCAATGCCCAGAGCAACAAGTTCATAGACCTGACTGGCTCCTCAGGGCACTAGCATTTCTGAAATATCAATTAAAAATATTAAAATAGTGAATTACATGATTTAATGAAATAATTCAAAATAAATGGATTCTAAATGTAAGACATTCCAAGTAAATTAAAGCTTCATGTGGAATCTGCTCATGAGTTGAAGCTTTATTTGGAATCTGATCACAATTTGTAGTTTGGATTATTTCCTCCCACTGGATTTGGCAGGGGCTGTACTTGTATAATAGCAAATTAGACTATTTAGATCCTAAATGAATCATCAATTTCCTGTAGACACTTACACTGTAACACAACTATTTTTTGTACAGTGTAGCAATAAAGCAATGCTTTTAAGACGCCTGCTGTGTGCTGAACTGCATTTTCCTCACTGCTTTATAAAGACCTATGATCTCAGGAAATACAATCTATAAAATTCTACTGCTATAAAATTACTTACCTGTTGTATCCTGTACTAGCAATTTTAAAAGATACGTTTATTCATGGTATAAAGTTAGTTGTAGTCAGAGCATTGAGATAAATGAGGCTAAAATCTTAGAATGGTGTCCAGCTCTCTCACGAGAGCTTCCTTTCTAGAGAAAAAAACCCTGAGGAAGGGCTAGAGATTTATAAGTAGATACAGCTGGAAAAGGGGAGAGAAGGTGACACACTACCTCCCTCAGCCAACAAGTCTGCCCAGAAGCTTATGCAATATGTACTGTCTGCACAGTTTCAGAGTATCCTCTCTGGAGAAATCTCTCTCTCTCTTACTGCAACGCTTCTCACTGGCAGGGAGAGTTGAAAGGTTAAGAGATGTCCTATTGCCGAAAGACTGCATGAGAAAATAGGTGCTTCGAGGTCAGATTCGGCTTGAATGCCAAGGAATCTCTGAACACTGGGACATGACGCTCTAGCTTTTCTGAGGGATTTCAAATCTTCTTACTGACAGGAAGTAACGTGAAGAAAATCCTGAGACAGCTAGAGGAGTTTTCTTTCTTCTCGGGAAAGAGCAACCCGGCTTATTAGAAACAGCGCACTGAAGCTCCTTCTCGAAAGACAGGCACAAACCGGTTCGAAAACCTGAAAACCTAACTGTAAAAATCAAATAAGGTTTTCCCTTTTCCTCAAAGCCCACTACTGTTCGGCACGCCGGCGAGCACCGCTCCGCCCCACAGCCGCGGCCAGGCGCGAGGGAGCCCCA
>NW_009631268.1:0-10582 GCF_000690535.1 Cariama cristata | reverse complement strand
CCGCCCCCAGCCGCCGGGCGGGCGGCAGAGGCGCCATTTTAGCGCGAGGGGGCGCCCGCCGCCGCTGTGAGGGAGCTTTCGGCCTCCGCCGTTGAGGGCGGCGTGGGGTTACGAGCCGGAGTTCTGAAAACACCTAATAAATAACGTTCAAGTAGAACTTTTTAAAAACAAACATCTTAACACAGATTCATAGGAAAAAAATCCATAGTTTACCTCCCAAAATCTATACTTTGCCTTAAAAGCATGTTGTGTTTAGCCCACTGTAGCTTATGGAAGACTCAAGGTTTACGTGGATGCATTAGCACTAATTAAAGTTGGTAAGAAGCTGTGAGGATGTGTTGTGCCAGGGGTGTGCTATGCCAGAGGTGTGTCTGCGTGTTTACGAACAATGGCATTTTAAGATGGAAAAAGCACTTGGACAAAGTATTTTGTGCTGAAGCCAAAGTGAAAACCCTTGTTGCTGAGGAGATTCTCAGCGTTTTTCAGGATCAGATGATCAGGCAGGTTTATAGATGGATCATTTTTATAAAAAAACCACTTTTTCCAGAAATAAATTCCAATTGCTGTGGTTAGGATACATTTCCCCCTCCATCTTCTCTGAAGTCTCCTGAAATGCCAGCATCACGTTCACTGCCCGAACAGAAACCCCGTAATGAGTGCTGTTTAGTACAAGCAGTGGTACATACAAGACTATCAAACAGTTCGGAAGACCCTTTCCCAGCTGCTTTTAAGAGGGTTATTTTATGAACACGGGCCCCCTTTCTGGGAAGTGCTAAGCGTGCACAGCTCTCCTCTTGGCATTACAGGTCAACCACCAGCTCTCCTTGAGCCAGACCTGAAGATAAAAACTAGCTTACCTTGGTCAACACTTAATAAGCCTCATTAGTCATATCAGACATTCTGGTTTTCATATTTCACTCAAGTAGATGCATTTATGTCAAACGTTTGTAGAGACATTGTTTGGGTTTTGCCTACATCCAGTAGTTACAGCTGGCCAAAGCCAGCTTGCAAGTTCAGCTACCTAGTCCTTTGATTTAGGTCATTTTTCTATGCAAGTCTTTGTGATGATCCTGAAGTGTGACTGGGTCAAAGTTCGAGTTCAGATGTGTATGTACAGTCTTGGCAGTCACTCTGAATTTATTCCAGTCTAACTCATCAAAATCTGGCTCATGATTTCCAAATAGCAGAATGCCTTCTTTTGGTAAAGTTCTGACTTATTTGTAAGGAAATGGGAAAAGGTCTGATAGCTCCAGGTGGGTCAAAATACAAGTAAGTACGTATTTGACTACAAATCTAGAAAGTTCTTTTTCTTAAGTATGCATTATCTAAGATACTGTACTGTTCACAACTCCAGGAAGCACAACGATCTTTTCATAATGCAAAAATAATCAGAGCTACTTGAAAAACTTTTAACTCACTGTTAATGCAATGTAGATAACAGGAGAGCATACCTTAGCATGCTGAGAGAATTGAACAACCATTGATTTGTGCATACTGGTTATTAGAATCAGAAGGTGTCTTGGAAGTGGTCACTGTAATCTGAGGTGTCATGATGTGATTGCTGAAGTTATGGCTGGTATCACCGCCTGCTTTGGTAGGCTGGGTAATGATGGCGAGGGGTTTAGTGGTGTAAGTGGGCTGAGTGGTAGTGGTGGACTAAAGGATATTGGTCGATCAAGTGGGCGAGGGAGGGGAAGAGTAGCTGAAAAATTTGTGTGCCAAGGGGACACCACAGAAAAAAAAAATAAACCAAAGAAACCGGACACACAACAAAAAATTACAGTTTTCATAAAATAGTGACTTTGTAATAAAATCATGCAAGTGATTCCTGTAAATCGGTCTAGCCATTCTTTTTCTTTTTTCACCGATGTAATTGTAAGTAGTTTTATGGTATGGGATATTACATTTATTATACCCAAGCAGAATGACAAAGCAACAGTCATAGTACTCTGTTACCTGGTTATTCAGCCTTGGATACCAACTCTTCACCTGTGTGTTTCCTGTGGAAAAACCTAACTTGTAGTTTCCAGGATTGAAGGCTGGGTAAAAAAAATCTGTAAGAAAAAACCCAAGTAAAGTCCTGGTCAACATTGTAAGTTGCAAATCTTTGGATAAGACTAGCAAATTTCATAGAATTAATGCTGCCTTACACTGTTATAAATGAGATAAAATTTTGAAACACAGAGAACACTTCACCATGAAACAGCTAAGCTTTCAGATAAGAACATTCTTTACTTCTGTAAACCCTCCCCCAACAAAACTCCAAGAATAATTCCTCTATCATTAACTTATTTTTCAACATAACATTGATTTACTAAGGTTGCCTATATATATTAAGACTGTCAGATAAAGAGATTTCTGTGATCAATCTTAGTCCTAATGGAATCATAATAGGAATATGAAAAGGAATAGGAATGAGTAAGACTATCTGGTTACATTTCTTAGTAAAAATGTTTGGGAAAGCACTTCAACACATGAAGTTAAGGGGGTACTTAACATTTTCCTAACCTAGCAACTAAGCTCTGCAAGTGTTTGGAAGACTAATATTTTCTGACACTCATACTGACAAAAAAAAAAAGTGAATTAACATTGCTTATTTTGCATTAATTTATGAGAACAACTAAACAATTTCCCTTTGAATGTATATTAAACTGTAGGTTTAAAATGTCTTCCAATATCTTCCCACATGGTGAAAGTTCAACTAAAGTAATGCTATGTTAAAGGTGCAGCTTACATCATTTACTCATTAGTGGAATGTCTTGCCAAGATTAAAACACAGAGTGGAATGCTGTTCCACAGGTCTGGTTGACACCTAACCTCTTTAACTTTTATTCTACTTTTACAAAACATTTTCCTCTCTCCCCTCACAGAAAGTGTTTAGGAACTGTTCAGAATAAATATAACAAATCCAACATGGATAAAAGAACAGACATATTAAAAAAAAAATATCTTTGAATCCTTCATACTGAAATAGAATGTTCTTGAGAAAAGGTAATTATCTTTCTAAGAAGGAATTGATATGAAACATGAGCATGTTATTTAACTAAAATTTCTTCAATCAGGAAATTTTAATGAAATGGCTTTTGCATATGTAGGAATTTTAGGAAAAAAATTTAAAGCTGTTTACCTATGCATTATTTGTATAACCTTATAGTATCTGTTTTCTACAGTATCTTTTTATACGTAGAAGAGTCTGGTATTACTTGTGTTTTGTTGATATTGGCAAAAATTAAAATGAAGAAAAAGTAATTTGATCTTAGTTCCACATTGAAGTTGATACTCAATTTCTTCTTTTTCTTGTGTAACACCTAATATGCTTCTACAGAATGCTTTTCCTCCAAGTATGGTTTAAAATGTCAGAAGGCATGTTTTGATGATAAGAGTAATGTCTTTCCTAAGAATAAGTAACACTTCTTTCAATATAGATATGAACAGCAAAAAGAATGAAGAAACTATAGATAAGACAATATAAGACTTCAGAAAGGAACTGGCAGAAACCATGCTTCTCAGACATTAAATATTAATTTCACTACTGAAATCACCCTGCATGATCACTTTAAGAAGCATTACTGTGTTCACATTTGGGCTCTCCAGTACAAGAAAGAAAATGTCATATAGGAGGGACACCAAAAATGGCCACCAAAATGGTCATGGGTCCGCAGCATATGACATCCAAGGAGAAGCCGAGGGAACGTGGAGAAGAGAAGGTTAAGGGGGATCTTCTTGCAGTCTTCACCTTCCTGATGGGAGGATGTAGAGAAGACAGCAAAAGGACAAAGGCCAACAATCACAATTTGCAACAAGGGAATTTCTGATTAGATATAAGGTTTTGGTTTTGGTTTTTTGGTGTTTTTTTTGTTTGGTGGTTTTTTTTGTTTTTTTTTTTTTTTTTTTACCATGAGGGTACTTAAGCACTGGAACCGGGACCCAGAGAGCTAGGGAATCTTCAACCTTGGAGATATTCAAGCTATAGAGGACATGGCCCTGAACAACCGGCTCTAGCTGACCCTGCTTTAAGCAGGTGGTTGAGCTAGGTGGCCTCCAGAGATCCCTTGCAACCGAAATTATTCTGCAATTTTATGTATATTTTTTGATAAACCCTCAGAAACACTTTGAAAGGAACATTCATTAGGGAGCAGAGTTGGAGAATTACATCCATGTGCTCACCTTGTAACAATTAGGACATTCATGTGCAAAATAAATAAATGAAATTCAGAGCATATTTTAATATTTGTAGTCCTGATAGTGTTGTGTGTACTGATAGTGTAGTACTGACAGTAGTACTGATACTGGAGACTACAGAGACTCACAGTGTGATTACCAGAAATTTAATGATTTAGCTGGGTTCTTATTAACAATATAAACGCCACAAATACTACACAGAGCATTTCAGGGTAGGCAGATTCTTTAAAGGGAAACTGTCATGCCTTAAATACATGCAATATAGAGATACCATATTTGATACTTGAGAACAAGAATATGGGAAAAATGGACAGGAATGAAACAACTAGCTTTTCTTTGCTTCTTCTCTCAGATATGACCATTCATCTGTGCATCACAGAGTGTACAGATGCATGATATACTCACATCCAGTCTTTCACTGACGAGGTAAAATATGCTGGTGCAAGCTCTTCCAGAGAACCACTTCCTCAGTTCCCTATCTTAATAATATCGCATTGACGCAGCCCAAGTCTGCAATACTGAAAATCCAACTGGATGAACTGCTTCTGTGTCAGGCTAAGCTGTCTCCAAATTATACTAGCTGATCTAATGAAACAATTTCTTCCGCCTGGAAAACACGTTTTGTTTGTGGTGGACCATCCCACAGAGCGCCGCCTTAGACGTTCTTACCTACAACTCTTTCGTCAAGGTGTGGGAAAAGTTATTGTGCCAGGAAGGTCTAAAAAGAACCATGGAAAGATTGTCCCAACTCTTCTGCTAGGTTGGGAGTGGAGACAGGGGTCTCATCTCCCTGTAAAATACTCTCCTACCCTTAAGCCTGGTTTTGGCAGGGCCTGGTTAATCGCTTCTCAGCCCCAGTCTGTATGCAAGTGGTAAGATTTAAAGGTAAACCACACAACGCAAAGTCTGGCATTCACACATGTGCAGGGCGGATCCATTGTGGGTCCTGGCCTTCGCCACGGTGAGTTTAGTCTCAGTCGTTGTGACAATATCCCATCACAGACAAGCAAGTAATCTGAAATGAGTACTACAGAAACAATGCAGTCTTAATTTTTTGATTAAAAAATGGGATCAATGTAGTAAACAGACTACTTTGTTAGCGATTTTCTTTTAAAGAATGAAATTCCTAATCTGGTTATACTAAAAATAGGGTGGGAGCACAGCTAAAATGTGCTTGCCCAAGAAGAACTCAATCCTGCCAAAATGGATCTACATCAGAGTTGCTTTTGTCACCCCAACCCCTTACCCTGTACGCCTCTGCCTTTGCACTGCAACTGGCGGTCCTCCCCTTCAGAGGAATCTGATTCAGAGAGCTGAGTCAGTAAAACTCTGACCTCATTTAAGGAAAAAAACCCCACCCCTCAAATTCCCAACTTTGGGAATATGCATTGGGCTATAATTCCTAAATAATGTGGAAAGCTTTCAAATAGGATTGTACTCTAGTCTGTATAGAGGACATTCCAGGGAGTTTGCTGGGTTTTTTCAAGTATTATTTTCATAGTCATCAGTGTGATCAACTGAAAAAAAAAATCAAAACTCTTCTGTTTTAGTCCAAAGAGCAGAAGATGCCTGTTGAGGGAGTCCTACTGTAGGCTGCAGCTCCCCACTCAGAGGTGTTAAATCTTACTCAGTGAAACCACGGGCAGAATATGATTCTCTTAAGAGAATGAAATCTGTCAGAGGGGTGAAAAACAGTTTCCTTCAGTTCAGGGACAGAGTGTTTGGGAAAAAAAATAAATATCATGCGATCAACATGTGCTAAGTAGATTTAAATTTTGATGGTCCTTGGGCTTTATTATGTCTGCGTTTCTGAGACATAGCTCCTGGTTTGAAGCTGTAATCTCCAGTTTTCCCATTAGCTCTTTCAGTATCATTTATGTTGGAGTCGGTCCTGGAAGACTGAGGATTTGAGGGAGCGGTGTTTAGACTGGGTGCGAAGTCAGTGTCCTTTGAGATTTTACTAGTTATTACTGAAGTCAGCATCCACGTCAGTTTACTTCAGCCTCAGGGGCACTATGTTTGCAACAACCCCCCATTTTTTCGGCCTGGGTACAGTTTCAAAAGGGAGTCACATCCCAGATGAACGGGAAGTGAGGAGAGACCAGAATTACTGATGCATAAAGACTCGTGTGACCTCATATTGATCACCCCCAAAATACCACCCTCTGTCTTACCATTTCCATTGGCTCTGGTGATTTTCAATGACAATCAAGTACCTAAATACCATTCTTGATCTTTTCTCATAAATAAAACTGAATTGAAATTCACACCCCTCCTCGTTCAGTTGCTTTTGCTCAGTGAATATCTTTTTTGACATTGCGTTGTTGAAACACAGTCTGCTTGGTATTTCCTTCTCGGTGGAGACAGCGGACTCGTTGCTGCACCGCACGATATGTCGGTGCAGCCAGAAGGCATGTTTTTGTACTGAGTTGCTTACCGTGATGTTTCTCAAATTAATTTTTTTTTATGGCTAATTTCAGAGAATATTAGAATATTTAAAAATTAAAATTATTATTTCCTTCACCTGCAAATCCTTTTTTTCTATAGATTCAGGACAGGAAGAAATCTTTTGGCTATCAGGGCTAGTGCCCTGCTGCCAGGTAGTTATTTTCTTGTTTCTGCTACTCCTATGGAAAATCTGTTCCAGGCCCTGACGGTCCTAATAGACACAGCTGTATTGCAAATATTAGTAAGGAATTGTCTTCTTATTTTTAGCCCAAACCTAATAATACTTCATATATACTTGTTTGTTCTTGTGCTAACATTGTCTTTTATTTCAAGAAGTTTCCTTCTTTTTCTAGGGTTTGCTCTCAGTGCATTTCTGACAGCGGTCCCATCCTGTCTCGGTGTCCTTTGCCAGATTAACAAGCCAAGCTCCCATGGTCTCCTATAGAACCTTTTGCATCTTTCTGCACATTTTTCTTGAATATGAGTAACCAACCCATATGCCATTTTTCAGAAAAAAGACTTTGTATAGTCTAACACATCTGAGTCTTGATTCCAGCTGACGCATCCTAGGTTTACATTTGCCCTTTGTGCAGCTATTAGGCCTTTTCAGCTCATGGCCATCCTGGGAACAGCAAGTATTTCTTTGTCTTAGTTCCTAATAATTTCCAAATGATGAGTAACTTTGTTACTAGTTTCCCGATAAATTACATTGTGTTCCGTAGGGGCAAGTTTAATCTCAGTCCCAAGGCTGCAGAGTTCTTCCAAATAGTTTTCAAACATTTTTTACTGGCTTTTGACTAGGAAAAATAACAACAAAATAATACAGCAACAGAGAAAAACTACCTTACATATCGTTTTTATCCCAAGTTTGCTCCTTAGTTTGACTTTTGATTCTTTCCTTCATTTTTCTAAGAGAAAAGTGGTTATGTTGGAGAGGTGATGTAAGATGATGAAAATGGAAATTGTGAAAATGAGCAATTGTTGAATCAAAAAATAAATAACGTTTTATTTCATAATAAAATAGGAGTTTTTATTAAAGAAATTCTATTTGAAAAATACTTACATTATTTTCCCAGAAAAAGCTTAATCGAGGAAAAATCACTCTATTATTCTAAGAATGTATTACATTAAACAAAATAAAATTTCTTTAGAGGCAATAATTCTTGTATATAGCATGGACAAAGAGATAGAAAAGAAAAAAACAATGTGGAAGAAATTGTAATCTGACCATGAAGGACCTCTAGTGGCATAAATACTTGCAATTAAAAAAAAACCCCAAAATTATGTTTGCTCATCATTTTACAAGGACTCACTTCTGCAGTTTCAGATTTGAAGTTCAATTGGTGTGATATTTTTTGTCTTTCCTTTTGCTGATAAGGTAAATGCAGAAAATACAATTTTGTTATAGTAATATACAGTAAAGTGTCTCTGCATGGTGATGCAAACTTAAAAATTATATTCTGTGTTTTCACTTGTTATCTTTGTTAGCTACTTTTATCACCTACTTAAACTTACGAATTTCTTAGCAGGAGGAACAGCCTGATAGCACATACTGAAATAAAACTGTTTAACAAAAAGGAGTTGAAAGCAGATGAGGATATGAGAGCTATGTCTGTGTCTCATTTGTTATGGCTATGCCAATCCTTTTATTTGTTTTTCAGCTCAAAAGGAACTTTTTTGGAAAAAAGCTATGCCGTTACTTTTGGATTATCCTTCAACCATTCTAGAAGATAACCAACTGTAAGAAATATTGAGATTCTTTCAATCACACTTCAAAATCGTTTGACATTTTAGATAGAAATTTTTAAAAGAAAGAATTCATTTTTAAAGAATTCTACAAATGCATTGCTAATAGTTCTTCATCAACAATTTTTCTGAGTCAAAAAAGAGGTATATGCCTACTACTCTAGAGACCCATTAAACATCCAAATACATCCTGCAGCAGATAAACTATAGCCACTCCCAGGGATTTCACTCATCCTGGAAAAGACACAGTAAACCACATTACAGTGGAACTAGTTATTTCTGTAAGGCACCAGGAACAGACTTTCTATAGCTGAAAGAGGATGCGCAGCCTTAGATGCACACCCTCCCAAGTTTCCAGCGGTGAGACGCTATGGGGGAACGATAATACCAGTTCTGGGCTGAATGGAGAGCATCTCCAGAGCCAGGCAGCCTGGCTGGCACATGCTCCGGGCAGCTGCATCGCTTCGCTGTCGTACGAGGCAAAGTCAGGGACCGACAAAAATCCAGAAACGCACAGCCAGTTTGAGGTGAGCGCTGAATCGTAGAAAAAGCAGGAGCCTGGAGCAGGAGTAGCTGAACACAAAGTCATGTTTGGAAGTCTCAGATATCTTTGCATTTATGGCCATGCTGTCCACAAGCCATAAAAATTTCCCGAGATAGCAGTTTATCGTACTCTGAAATGAACTTAGTCTCCAAAATCTAAAGAAGGGCACTTTTAAAAATTGTTGTTGCTTTTGTGGTTTTTTTTTAATTTTGAATTTTTTTTTTGTTAAAGAAATTAAATTGAAAAGAGGTCACTGCCTGTTTAAATTCTTATTACTTTGTTTCATATTTTCGCACTACACAGATACCCCTCTGGGACTGCAATCCTGCAGCTGAGCAGCTACAGTGTAAAGCCCCAGCCTGGCAGTGGCTTTCTGGTGCAGCCTACCTGTTGCAGGGAATTCCAAAAGCTGGGCTTAAAGGGACACAAAAAGTACCAAAGACGTGATTCTCCATCCTTGAAGAATCAGCAGCGGATTGCAGATATAGGATGAATAAAACTAAAGGCAAAGATAATAGTACCACAGTTGTGGAGCTCAGATATGATGAAATATGCACGGTCTGATAGTTCTGCTTCTTTTAAACTTAGTGTTATTTTCGGTTGTGGAGAATCGTGACCAGCATGACCTTACTTATAACTATCACAACCCTGAAACTAATTTTAACAGACTGATTTCTTGCAGGAGTCACAGCAGGATTTTTATTGGATTAGGAATTAAAAATTAAAAAATCCATATACTAATCTGTTATACAAATGAAGGAAAAATATATAAAATCTCAATATAATATAGGAATGGGTATGTATATGATAAATATAGAAGTGTACTTATGAATGCTTTTTTAAGTCATGTACTTATATAGCTTTTCTCTCATGTTGACCTACAGCTTTAATATTACATGATCATAGAGTCAAAGAGGGGATTTGGGGAGCAATCCTCTCCCAGGTAGCCAATACCTTAGTGGTGAGGGCCTGGCCCTTGGGAAGTGGGAGACTAAAATTGACCTCTCTGCTGAAAAGGGACTGTCAGGCACATGAAGGTATAAAGATGACCTTAAAATGGCAGAGTAATGCCTCTTTTATGCTCCTAAATGAAACCCGAGGAGGATGATTTTGGGTAATTGCAAAGGAAGATAACCACATCTTGATTGAGAGAATGGTGATAGAGAAAAACTTGTCTGAAAAAACGTGGAGGGGGGAATTAAACCATGGTGCTCTTCCCGGAGGCACCTCTGGGGTTTAATTCCATCACCTGTGACACACACAGAGCATCACTCAAAGTGAGAATCATTAAAAAACCCACCATGGTATGCAAAATGCCACCAGGTTCTCCAGGTGAATTCGGCGGAGATGTGGGCGAGGACAAACAGAATGAGGTAAATCCTTAGGCATAGGAGTCATCAGCAAAAAGGTGGGAGCTGAAGCCTTAGAAATAGAGGAGCTCAAGGCTGTGTACAAAGCTGGGAGAAGTTAAAATGTAGGGGTTTGGAGTAATTTTGACTCACGTAACTGGAAGGTGAGAGCTGAACTGCCTGCACACGAGGCCAGCTGCAGTCAGGCCTCCACCTGTCCTGGGCGTCGAAGCCTGCGGCGGGGCTGGGGCCACCGCGGCCATGCAGGGACCGGCACCAGGGCACCCGGGCACCAGGGCACCAGGGCGGGGTT
>NW_009631267.1:23529-26399 GCF_000690535.1 Cariama cristata | reverse complement strand
AGGGAAGTGGTTGAGTCACAGTCCCTGGACGTATTCAAAAGACGTGGCACTTAGGGACATGGTTTAGTGGTGGACTTGGCAGTGTTAGGCTAACAGTTGGACTTGATCTTAAAGATCTTTTCCAACCTAAACAATTCTATGATTCTATGGAAACTGCATAGTTCTGTTCTCATTCACAGTCACACCATTCTCTGTCATATCTTTGCTGTACACTATAAGCAGTTCTAGGGATCTTCATGCCTGATGGACCTTTAAACCATCAACCACTGAGCTGCCTACTGAGTTGTGACTTAGAAACAGAAAATCGAAAATGCCAACAGCAGAGCTTGCACAACCATGAGTGTGAAAACATATTTAGCAGTGATTTGAAGCACTAGAGAAATCTTACAGATATCCTTGCTGAAGGTTTTAGGGCTTTGTTTTATTTTTGAAGACAAGTCAAGTTCCCACAGGTGACAGCTTTCAGAAGTGAATGTTTGATGTTACGCTGGCCAGAGTGACTCCAGTTAGATTCCCAAGAAGTAGCTGAAATCTCAGTATCTCTTCTGTGAAGGATGTGAGGTACTGTTGCTGTCAGTGCTACTGATGTCTGGGATTTAGCAAGTCTCCCCTTAAGGTAATGCTTAAAAGAAGTGGATGAGTCATGCGGAATGGGAGAAAAAAGATTGGAGAGTACTTTGTTTATTTCTGGGTTCTTGTGTTTGGATGATTTAGGAATACTTGAGATAGGTGGTGCAATGGAAGAGAGAGACACTGCTTAGCCTGGTAGGTCATGTGACAGAAAGCACAAATGTGGGGGTAGAGAAAGGAAATGTGAAAGAGCAACAGCAGCAGTAATATATGACAAAGAACTGGCCTGGGGTGGCATATTGCCAAGCTTTGCATGCATGGGTGACCATCTTAAATTCATGTGGAAGGAGGAGGACGGGAAGTCAGCTAAAAGGGAGTTTAGGTATGAGTTCTGAATTCTGCTGCCAAATGGCGGGGCTGTAGAGGAGGACATAGTAGCTGCAGTTGTGGGAGGAAACTCTGTAAGGTATTAACTGTCAAAAAGTGGGGCTGGGGTGCAGAGCAGAGTTAAAAGGCAGATGCATGGGAAGTGCCTGTAGCATGAATCTAGCAAACACCCCGAAGAGGCTCTGTGTACTGCAGAAGGATGTCAAAGCCATCCTGGGAGTTCTTGAGTGAGTTAATCTTCATGACTGTAGTCACACATGCAAGAAATATAAAGAAAGGCTGGGAGGCAGCACGGGTTCCTCTTGTAGCTACTGTTAATCTGCAATTAATGAAATTAAACATGTTGCTAATTTTTGTTTCTACCTTGTTCAGCATTATCACTGCTGTATTAATTTTGATACTGCTTATTAGCATGAAGACTAGGAAAGAGAACATCAGACTTAGATGGCCGCCTGCCACATCCTGCTCCAACAAAGGTGTGCCACGCCTCGCTAATCTTGGTATCATTGTTCTGCTGTCCCACGCAGCTGTACAGGTGGGTTTCATGGCAGTTGGCACTAAAATGAGCATTAAATAGTCTGAATAACATCTCTGATATTTGCTCTTTCCCCTTTTTCCTGTGGAAAATGTGTGTAGAGTGCAGTAACTGTTACTACTATAGTAATTAGGGATGTTGTTGGGGGTTTTTGTGGGTTTTGGGGTTTTTTTTGTTGTTTTTTTTTAAGAAAAACAAAAGTGTAAGACTATATAACAAAAATGTCGTATTATTGGGAGGAGGGAGTGTTAGGGGTGGTTAAAATGGAACTTAGCAACTGCAGCTGTCAATATTGGGAAGCGTGTGAGAGGGTCACATCCTGGCAGACACATGTTCCATCCCATGTCATGACCATGAAAAGTGCTAGTATGTTTTTTGGAGGTATTGCTACATCACAGTCATTGTACAGGAGAAAGGCAAAGGTAAGGAAACACAACTGACACTTAAATGGGAGAGGTTTTTGTGATGGCCATACTTCTTGTGGATGTCTGTGTCTCGGTCTCAGATTGGCCCCCAAGACCAAGCTCTAACTCTTGTATAGGCAAGATGTATCCTCATTGTGGGAAATTTCACTATGGCAGGGTAGCAAAACTGTTGGCCATATTGTATGTCTTAAAGTTTTAAGTGATCCTTTATATGCTTTGATTGAAGCATATAAAGGTGTTAGACACCTAGAAGATCAAGATCGTAGTTTTCAATTTATTTTAGTGTTCTAGGTAAAGAAAGCAGAGGGAAAGTTTGATGGGCTCATGATCTGAGGAGGTGCCACAGTATTTTGTACTTCTGGAATTTTCTTAAACAGCAAAGTTTCACAAGGAAGCTCTATTACTTTTGACCAGCCAAGGATTGAGATATATGAATTACTGAAGTCAAGTCACCTGAATCCTTGTTATCTGAATTTATGAACCCATAGCTGGCAGGAGTGAAGTTTTTGTGAAGGGTTTTTTTTCCTCTTTTTTTCTTTTCCCTTTCAAAGGCAAACCTCATATCAGACACTAGATTGAAACTATAAAGTAAAAAGTGTCATAATTTTCAGCTGTGATTTTAGGTTTCCTTTTCCTCAACTCAGAAATTTAAGAAGAGTGAAAATAGTGGTAGAGCTACAGATTTTATTTTAATCACAGTCCCAACTTATTGTAGGTATTTATGCCATATGAGGTTTTGGAAAATTTGGCATTATGCTGGTACCCTGAGTACACTATAGGCAGAGCAATGCTGGTGCATTGGGCTGAACATCCTGCGGTTTAGGTGCCGCAGCTGCCAAGTGTCCTGTGCTGTGTGCATGCAGGCGCTACAGTCAAAATCCTGCTCCAAGGAAGGAGACAATGGTTTTGGTGGTGAAGAGCGAGCAAAGTCATATCAGGTCCTACAGACCAAA
>NW_009631267.1:14714-23498 GCF_000690535.1 Cariama cristata | reverse complement strand
AAAGAGTGTGAACAGAAATCCTATGGCTTGCCTATTCGTCCTGCATTTCTGCCTATCCCTGGAGAAAGAGGTTTTAAAACAAAGGGAGGAAAGACCTTTAGAGCACTTCCCTATTTTGTTTCATCTCAGATGGTCATAATATGCGTATTAAAGAATCAAGGAAATAAAAGATGTTTTGTAGTGTGGCTGGGTTTTGGAAAAGGCTTTACAGCAGGACTTCCCAGATGCTGAATGTTGACTGCAGGTATTGAATGCAGTTGTCAGTGCTGGCTAAACAGCAGCGGTTTGTGGTAGAAGTTGTCATAAGGAGAAGGTAGAGAGAGGAGCTGATGTCTAGGCTGCCTTGTATAAACAAGCATTCGAGGATGTTCTTGTCTGGTAATGGCATGTTAGTAGCTGTTGGTGATTTATTTTTCTTTTAAAATACAGTTGCAATATTTTCAGTAAAATAGAGGATGCATGTAGCTGGTTTGTAGCCTGTCGCAACTGACTATAACTGGAATCTTAACGTGCTGGTAAGAATTATTTTTCCATCCACACAGCAGAACAAGCACACTATTAAAATGCAAAGTAATGTTATGGTTGTAGCAAAATACATAGCATGCTTTTTATTTAAATCTATATATACTCCATAGTATTGAATGTACAGTCACATACTGTTGGCACTGCAATTGAAATAGATTCATGTAGTATTATCAGAGTATTTATCAGGACAGCAGCTTTTCTTCACGGGCATTTTTTTCTCGTTTTTGTGCCTACGTTTTATGCTAGCCTTGCGTGTGCAAGGGGATACCTTTGAAATGTATACTGGCCCACTGCTTTGCCGTTTCAGTTGTATTTACTGTATCTCCACTAATATTTATGAACAAAGACAGTTGACCTTTGCAGAGTGAATGGCTAGATGCGTGTGTAATTAGAGAATTAATAGTGTATGTCTCATTCATTTACCTCAGGTTGTAGAGTCATATTGAGTGCCTGGTGGTGATTTGAATACTGCTGCAATAAATAAAATCCAGAGCCACACCAAAGTTATTTTTGAGAGACCTAGTTGATTCACCGCAGGAGAGAGGCTTAAAGCAAAATAATATTTATGTGTTGTGCGCTCTCTGGGGATGGAGTGCTTGGAGAGCTAAATTCTTCGGCGGATTTGCTGTATGTCCAGCATGCAAACTCTTACAAAAGACCACATCTCTCTATTAACCTGTTCTTTTTATCTTTGTCCATTTTACTCTTTCCTACTGTTTTCCCCTTAAAACCTGTGCTTAAGAAATTTGAAGCCTTGTGTGTCAGCAGGCAATTGGTTTCAGAGTGTGACTCTGACGCCACATGCAAGCAGTCCTCTCTGGGTCCTCTGCATTCTCGCTTATGCTGGCAAGATACCAAAGATCTGCTGTAGCTTTTGCCATTTCAAAGGATAAGCTGAGTAGAGGTTGGAAGACCGGAAAGAAGAGGGTAGAGAAGGGTCCCTCAGTGCAGACAGTAAAACTCCGATGTTCAGTAGGTTGAGTGAAAGGATTAGATACCACAAGCAGGAGCGTTGCCGAATCATGCTACTTGACTGTTACTGACTATTATTAACTTGGAGAAGCACACCTCTGGGACTGGCTGTCTACCTGGGCACTGATGGAGATGCCAGTTAATGCCAGCTGTGGTAGCAGCTTGGACAGCTCTGCAGGAATTGATATGACAGTTTGTTTCAATGAAGCCTCCAAGCAGATTTAATTTCTAATAGCCTAAGCTGGATTTGAAATAAAAGCAGAAAAGTGAAAGATTTAGTGATGACCCACTACCTGTGCCTACCCTGATTTTAACCCTTTTATCCCTTCAGTACTAAATAATTTAAGCAGAAATGTGTTCTATGTTTTATTTTAAGAAAAAATTCAATGCTTGCTTTGAGACTTGCATGTGTGGATTTCCCTGCTTGCTGGGCTGCCATTGCAAAAAGACGCATGCTTCTTGCTGCAGCTTGACTGACTGGCAGTGCTGATGCGTGAAGAAGAAAACCTTGATAATTTCAATTCCTTTAGCGTTCTAACACAAAGGATGGCTTTATCCATTGTGAAGAGATCTGGAAACAGATAAAGATTGTTAACATTGAATGAATAGATGTAGTGCAAATAATCAGGATGTAATAAAAGACAAAATGTCCAAAGCCATAGTGATAGCTCTTCTTTCTTTTTTTTTTTCTTTTCTTTTTGTAGCATAGGGGAGGGAGGAGATGAAAGAAACATTATCCAAGCCTCCTTTTGCTATCAACCCCGCTTGAATAAAGAACGACTGGAAGAGCTGCTCTGTAGCAAATGGTATTAGTTTCTGTTCATCAGTGGGAATTTAGATTCCAAGGCTTATTTGTAGGATTCAGCATTTTTGTAACAGCTACATGTAAAGAGGAAAGCAAGCAAAAGAAGTTAGACATTTACCTACTTATGCTTTTTTTTTTTGCCAGCTAGAAAAATAAATAACGCTGTATTTAAGTGCCTATATATTGGTACTACATGCTGAGGACCCCTAGGACTGAAAGTTTCTGCTGATCCCATTTCTGGTTTAATAATGGGAAGCCTTCCTGTGAAGAAAATAGCATAGAGATTACAAAACTGATTGTCTATTGAAAGAGAGTTCAGATTCTGGAATTAGTGCAAGTAAAAGATGCTTGCAGTGTCAGATGCTGCTCTGATGTGGCACATGCAGTAGATGCGAACTGAGCCTGTAACAGTTCTAATCCAAGCACTGCAGCTGTTTGGAACTAGGAGGAATTGCTGAAGTTTAAATAAAAAAATCTATGTGTGGGTCTTAATCCCCTATGCAGGGAACAGGTAGCAGGTGTAATAGTAATCTGTGTAATCTGCTAGTGCGTATTAAAGAGAAAGTCACAGAGAAGTCATTGCTTCCTGTCCTCAGCCTGTTTCATACCTGTGCCCATGGATATCCTCTCTCTCTGTTGTTAAAATTTCAGAGTCCAGAAAATCACTTGCCGCTCCCTGGAGTCCTTAGAAGGCTATTTCCTGTATAGATCAGACCATTAAGGTATGAGGGTTCCTGCTATTCTTCCTTGCTTACACAACACTGAATCAATGGAAAAGCAATTAAAAGATACTGTGTCACTTTTTAGTCTCTTTTTTTTTTCCCCCCTATGAAGAAATTCTACACAGGGAGAAATTTCAGAGCTGGCCTACCAAGCTGCAGTTTAGAATTTGTTTTGCAGGTGCTTGCTAACCTGAGTTAGGCCATTACGCCAGAATTGAAAGAGTTCAGGCCTCCTTCCACTGCCCAGGCCATGAATCAGCAGGGCATCGTGGGGCGTCTGCTGGCATCTGCCCCGTTGTTCCTCCAAAGCAGGCTGAGCACACCCCATGGCACAGCTCTCTTCCCTCTCCAGCTTTTTCAGATACGGAGAAGAATTGTGTGAATCACTAGGAGTTAGGGCTCTAGAGCTCTTGTACGTTCTTGCCTTCCATCGCCTGTAGTTTTGGTGATGTCCCTGTGAATAACTTGCTTCATCTGCTTCTTTTAGGCAATGGTTCGGTGACGCTGAGTTCCAGCAAAAATACAGTTTTCTATTGTGCAGCTTGTGTTCCAAACTGTGTTGTCTGATCACACGTGCGGGCATCCCCTTGCTGTTACACAAAGGCTGCTGTGCATTGTACATTGGATCATTGATCTGGTGTCATGAAAAATTGGGAGATGGGGCATGTTTCTTGGGTTTGTCTTGTTTTGAAGTTAGGTTGGTTCATGATCCTGCCCACAGCCCATCATGACAAGCTGTGACTCAGCTGAAGTGTGTGGGAATTCTAGGGGGATGACTAGGGGCTCCTTGAGCTGATACTGTTTGACAAACCCGTTCTTTCCTCAAACCAGTGTCAACCAGCAGTGCTGGAACACTTACCTGAAACTCTGTGTTTGTTCACAACTATCTCTGCACTTTTGTAGAATGTCAGGGGAACCTGGTCGTAGTCTTATCAAAGCCATTGCAGCAACAGAAGCACAGTCTCTTTTCAAGCTCAGGAAGATGGCAGAATGTCCATTTACGTTTTTGGTAAGTTTGTTAAATTTAACCATAGGGCTAGAATTTCAGTCTGTGTTTCTAAATCATCACCTAAATTTTGTAGAAATTGGTGCTTGAAACTCGGCCTGGCTTTCATTTTACAGGTAGCTGCATCTCTAAGATGTCTTAAAAGGTATAGTTATGGCTTCCAGTTTTAGACATAAGGAAAAGATTTAGTTTATTTTTATGGCTCAGAAGGAGAAATCCAAAGGTTAACAGTTGATATATCAGATGTTGCTTGGTACATGTATCTGCTCTTTATTTTTGCATTTCCTTTTCTCTGCTTCTTCAGGTGTCATCTTGACATGAGTACATTCAAGCTTGGCACTAAGGAGTATAAGAAACTTGCTTGTAAGGGTGCAGAAAAGAAACTGCAGCATCCTTGTGTGTATCAAAATGCCTTGTAAAAGCTCTTTAGAGAGTGAGAATTCAATTCTGTGAAACAATTTTTGTAAGCAATTGGTACAAGCATGGAAAACAACACCTCTGCACACTGTGCAAGCACAAGATACACAGATTATAGTGCAGTTAATATTAGTAAAGAGAATGGTTATGTCTAATTAGTAGTGCAGGATAGGTGAGAAGGTTTTTGAAGTGCCCTGCTCAGAAGAGGCATTAATCCAGTAATATCCAAGCAGTAAACCCTGTAATGCTTTTCTAAATGGCCTGGTTAGTCCTGAGGGTGTTTGGGCTTTATTGTTGCACAAGTAATTTAATGAACTTTTAAAGAGACCTCTAGGCAACAGGCCAAAGTCAGAAGGGTGGAGGGGAAAATGCTGATGGACAGTCCTACTGAGCTAGAACACAGTGGCTGTGAGGGAAAAGCTGCTGAATGGGCTGGTGGCTGAAAGAAGTAAAGCAACTGAACTTGGACTCGCTAATGGGCTTTTTGTCCAAATTGGAGCCATCTCTTTCTTTAGGAAGTTATTTGTGTTGGAAATCGGGCCACAGCCAGGCTGGAGCAGGAAGGAAGAGGCAGATAGTGATCTCAAAATGGTGTGCTCTGGGTGCAGAATGACAGCTGTGGAAGAAGTAGCTTGGCTGCGAGGGCATTGAACTTGGCAAGAATGCTTCTTCAGCTCCTTGCGCAGCTGAAAATCTGGTGTCATGCTGGAACCTTTGGAGCGGAGCTGAGGGAGCCTGGAGAGGTGTCGTGGTGGTGAGGCTCCCTGCCCATTCAGCGAAGGAGTCAGCAGCCCTCCTGAGGCTACACATGCCCTCCTGCAACCTCTCTGTGCTCCACAAAAATGCAAAAATGTGCACTCAACTCAGCAGAGGAGTACTTGTCACCCTTTTCCTGTTCCCAGCCTGGAAAAGAAGAGAAGCCTCTTACCTTCTGACCAGTGGTTCCAAGCACTTCCCCAGCCTTTCCTGAAGTGTTACAGGCCTTTTGTGCCATGTTACTGTATCTGCTTTGCTGAAAGGGATGTTGAAGCAGCAAAGGAGTATAAGCTTTCTTTTTCCAGCGATGCAGATTGGCTGTACTGGAGTCAATAAAGAAACCAGAATTTGCACCTTCCTTCCTGTGACCTTTAAATCATGCGTTTACCTATATTGAGAGGTGCCAGTGACATCATTTGTGCTTTAGCTTGGCAATTGGATGGAAAAGCAATCTCATTTTCCTGGTCTGATTCATCGGTCCCTAATGACAGGTTACATGTTAATACTTGTTTTCAGCAATTATCATGCAGTTGTGTTTTGACTGGAACCTGGTAGCAAACATGAGTGAGAAGAGCTTCAGACTAAGGCCTAATAGTGCAGCAATGATACTTTTTGTTTGCCTGTTTGAAAACAGTTCCCCCACAGTTGTTGTAGTCCTTTTCTAAGGCGAATAGATCAAAGGTAATTGTCGGTTTTTTAATTCTGTTTCAATGCTTTTAACAATGCTTTATATAGCGTCAGTTTTGTTGCTGCTCCGTCGTTACAATCATTATTACTATAGGGCATAAAGTATCAAATTCAGATCACAGTTGTGTTGTGTAGGAACCATATAAATGTGCAGTAAAGAGAGAGTCTCTGTCACAAAGTGTTAGTGGTGTCTAGAGAGACGAGGCAGAGAAGAAATGCATGATTCAGCAATGTGCCCCTGTCACACAAAAGCTCAGTTGCAGAGTCTGATACAGAGCAGTTCTTCAAATAGGAAGGTACACATTTCTTGTGTACAAGGTTGCAGGATCAGGAAAGATGAGCTCTTGCCTTCTAGAGATTAGCGCCTTCAAAATAAACTGGCCTGCATGTGACAGAGAAAGAGGTTCAAGCACCTAGATAGTCAGTGGTCCCTTTCTGACCTTGATGGGGTCAGAAATTTATGTAGTATTTAAATAACACATTCAGAGTCAGTATGAATGTCCTCATTTTAAATCTCACTCAACTTAAAGGATTTGCATTGCACCTATGAGTCTCTTTTCCCAGCAGCTGGGAGACAGGTGGGAGGGTTATTGACCTTAGCAAAAGGGATTCTCCTCTGTTTGCAAGTACTGCAAACAAGTAGGAAGAAAATGGCTGTTTCCCACCCAGAGGTGGGTGAAATAGGTCTGTCTCCATCTCAGATTCAAAATCTCTCCTCACTGCCACTCAAGGTCCTTCCAGTTCCAAGGGACTAGTTGTTTCTGTATTCCTTCTGTATGTGAAGCTGGATAGTCCAGAGGTGGTGAAAGTCTTGTGATGGATTGGCATCCTTTGGCTGGAGAAAGCGCTAAGAGTAGCCTTTGCCATTATCTTTGAGCTCAAATGCATGTAGGTGCCAATTTAAAGCAGAATGATGCTAGCTCACTGACATTGCTCTCTCCTGTTTCTTTACAGCTCTTGTATGACAACCCAAAAGCCCGTCAGGAAGTAGAGTATCACTGGCGAGCATCAGGGTGTCCCCACATTGTCCATGTCCTGGATGTGTATGAGAATATACATCATGGAAAGAGATGCCTCCTCATCGTCATGGAATGGTATGGACCAGCAGCATCCCTCCACCAAGCATTGCTCTTTGAAGGGGTGGAGGGAGTGGGAGAATGTGTTGGCCTAGATGAGAGTTAGGTGAGCTTTCTCAGCAGCACGATTTTGGTTTACATAGCAAATCTTTTGTTGTCTTTATGGAAATGGTAGGGAAATGTATAGCTGCTTCAGCCGTCTTGTATGATGGAAGAATGAGGAACCTTAACCAGAAAATACATTTTCCTTGTACTCCATGACAATTGTCCTCATTGAAGCATTGACTAAGTAATATAATCTTGAAAGATATGTCTCTACAAATATGATGCACTTCGATTGTGATTGGCTTCCAACTTCAGATGTAAATCCAGTGATCTGACATGATCCTTTTTGCTGCTGTTTTGACTCTAACTATTCCTATTCCTTCCTTGATCTGTAATACCAAGTTATTGTCTTTTTCACTGTGCACAAATTAATAATCCTTTTCAGTATCTTTGCTTCCTTCTTTCTTTTTTCTTCATCTCTAACCCTTACATAAAACAAGATTACTGTCAGCCTGCCAGCATATCTGACTTCCCAACTAAGTGTGTCATGTTCCTTGTGACAGGGTACATTAAACCGAAAGCATCAAAACTCCTTGGTCGTCTTTTGTTTTCTATTTATTCCATATCAGAATGGCTTTGTGCATTGATTCAAATGAGCGTGATGTTTGGGAAGCATTGGCATAGGAGGCAGCCTGTAATGTTTTCTAATCTGTTCCTGCCGTGGTTCTATGTGATTATATGGATGCAGAGTCAGGTGTTAATGTGATCTTTTTCTGCTCATGTAAGGTGAGGTGTTTTTCTTGTGTTCTTTGTTTCAGCATGGAGGGAGGAGAGCTGTTTAGCAGGATCCAGGAGAGAGGAGATCAAGCTTTCACTGAGAGAGGTGAAAATCACAAGTTTAATTTTAAAGTTAATGAAAGATTGCTTGTGCCTTTCTCTGTCCCCTTGCTTAGTTCCCTTACAGAAATTTTTCTTTTATTTGATTTTTTTTTGCAATTTTTAATTTTTTTTTTTAATTATTTTTCTGTCCAACTTTGTATTAAACAGTTATCTTTGAAGGTTTCTGAAAATCAGGAATTACCAGAATTGGCCAAGTTCAGGCACAATGTGGAAGGCTGAGAGTAAAATTCTTCATACAAATCTGCTCAGGTTCTTCATTTCTGAACCACTGCAGCCTCTGTTACTCTACTCCCTGGTCTCCTGCCAGACCACCTCTGACATGATCAACGCAGCTCCTACTGTGATTTCTCTTCTGGCTGTCCCTCAAGCAGCATCACTGTGCACAGCTATACTATTAGGTGATGAATATGATAAGCAAATTACATTTGATGAAACATCTCTTATTCAAGGTTTTTAAAGTACTACTTGAAAGGAAATGTTATTAGCCACACTGTAAACAAGCCTGCTCATCTATAATAGGGACTATGTGCAAGTTTAAAGACCTGCTATGAGTCAGTGACAGAGCTTGCAATAGAATAGTCTTGCCATTTTTATTGTCTTTGCTATTTATTATTTGCAGAGTACCACAGGTGTGCTTGACTGTGGTTCTTCTTGCCCATTCACAACAGACAAGAGCTTGTTTTTCCTCAGGAGTAAAAATGTTAGTGTTTGTAACTAGCATGCTGACAAAATGATTAAAAGAAGAAAAATTTACACCTGAGCTTGTAAATTACTGTGAGTGTTTTGCAAGTCTGGTATAGAGGCCAGGTTTTTTTTTGATCCTGTGTTTCCTAGCCTGGGATGAACCCTTTAAGTGGTATGAGAGACTCGTGT
>NW_009631267.1:0-14683 GCF_000690535.1 Cariama cristata | reverse complement strand
GTAGGGAAAATCAGCATTTTCAGGAACTTGATTTGTTGCTCTCTAAAATACAAGGTTCCAGGGGGAAAAATGACTCTGTGATCATTAGTGACTCCGTACTGCTAAAAACATGATTTTTCTATGTTAAATACGGTTGTATAACATTCTAAATACTTACTCGGAAATCATCTGGGAGTGTTAAACAAAAAACCACCTTTATTCTTTCCTGAGATAAATGAACGCTGTTCTGCTGGATTCCCCAGGTTCACTGGCTGTTTGAGTATCAGCCACAACTTCCCATTAGGAGTCAGGGTTTTTGGCCTGGGCCAGGAAGGAGGAGGTTGTGCAAGGTTTTTCCCCGAAGATGATGAGTGTTTCTGCCTTCTGATTGTCCTTGCCTGGTATTGTGCAATTTCAGTCTCAAGCCATGTGAAAAAAGATTCCAGGTCCAAGAATTTCTACCTTCTTTCTCACCACTGCAGCTGAAGCTTCTACCTATACAGAAAGCAGAGGATCAGGTTGAAGTTGCTAATTGTTTACCTGTCAATGGAGATGTAACACAATGCTCACTTAGTACAACAGGAATGTCACTCCTCCCTGCTCTGAAACTTCTCCCTATGTAACTGAACTCTTCCGGACTTCAAGAGTACTGCTGTTGCAAGGCAGCTCACCAACCACTAGAATTTTGCACTGGGGTTACGTTAAATTTTAGAAGCATAGTATTTCAAAGGTGGCAGTTTGGGCTTTGCAGAATAGAACTGTTGATTTTGTTTTTCTTGAGCAACAACTTTCAAAGACAGTGAGGAATGAAGACATGAACCATCCTAAAATTGCTATGTTGTTATGTTGCTCTATTTTTAGAAAATCTGTTAGATTGTCCTATTATCCCTGAACTAGAAGCTGGAAGTTAAACTTCTGTTTCAGACAACCAAGGATATGTCCTGGACAGTCAGGGATATGTCCTGGTTGGGGCTCTGTTCTCCACAGTCTTGCATGTTGCTTGTGTACCTGCTCTGCTCTTGCTGCTTCTCTGGCGAGCAAATTAAAGCACAAATTTACAAACTGATAAAAAGCAGGAGTCTCAACTGTTCAGTTGCAGTGCCTGCTCAGGAGAAGGGCTGAGCAGCCGGGGAATGGGGGGGTATGGTTGCCTGCAAAACCAAACACAGCTGTTAGGGCTAATTTTAGGTTTTCTAGTCCTGATGCTAGCCCTGTATTCCAGCAAGCTGTTTGTAAGTCATAAGCATTCCCAAGCATGTCCCTGTGTTACAGTGGGAATATTAATGTGACCTTTCTCTAAAATTGTATTTATAGAGGCCTCTGAAATAATGAGAGACATCGGAACAGCCATCCAGTATCTGCATTCAATGAACATTGCCCATAGAGACGTCAAGGTGAGGCCTGAAAGCTTGTGGGCAGGGAGAAGAGAGCATAAGGTAGAAAAATAAATGCACGGTGGTGGTTTAAATAGAACTAGGTGTACAACCAGATGGTCAAAGTGTTCCTATTCCTCTGCCAGTGTGAGAAGGGATCTGTTCACAACTAGTTTGCAACTAGTCAGAGGTCAGAATATTCATGTATGCTAATGCCTTCCAGTTGCATACGGAATGCAGAACAACCTTGTGATAGTCAGATGGTTAATTAACTGGATTGCAAGTTGGTAGTACCTCTTTAATTAACAAGAAAATAATGCTGCCTGAGGTGAACTTGTACTAGATGCTATACCTCTATGTACAGTCTTTGCTAGTTATTAGTTGTTTTCAGAATCATACTTGCCTAAAACAAACAAAACAGAAAAAAAACCCCAAACAGCCAAAGCCCCTTCAGCAACAAAAGAAGCTGCGTGTATGGGAGGAATAATACGAATTCCATGCATCAAACCCACTTTAATAGTACATGTAAATATTTGGGAAAATGGGAAGATCTCACTTACTACCATGTGGAACAGTGTGTTTTATTAGCTAAAACTTGTTCCCAGATCATCTTGTAGAGATTTGGCAGAGTTTGTAGTATTGTATTTTGTTTTGATTCTGTAAAGTGCACAGGCATTTCTAGTGCAGCGATATGGCAGCGAGATGGAATGTGCTGGAGAGCAGGTCACATGATGATAGACTGAGGCATCTGATTGATTCCACAGCTCTGAGTTTGTGAATTTTCTACAGATGCTTCTGTGTGTTTAGCTGGAGGGAGAACTGCCATTGCTTGGTGTCAGAGGGGTATGTTCGAGGGTTCTTTTGGTAGGAACTGGAGAAAGACTTAACAGTTTGGAGACTAAAAATCTATTCGGTTTTGTGGAGCTATGTGCCATTGCCTATCACCAGCACAGAAACTGAAGCACTTAGTCCCAAAACCTCCCAACAGGCACTAACAGGTGAACTAACATAGAAGTGGTTCAATTTGCTTATTAGATCCTAAGTCCTGTTTTCTTTCAAGCCCTTCTTTCTGTATGTCCCTAAACACTAGCATGACAGAGGGCATGGCTTCCTCATGACTGAGCAACTGGAAAACAAGTTCAGACAATTGCAGATTCCAGAGATGTGCTGTTGTCCCTGTTCTTGTGTGCAAGAGCTTGTACTTCCCTCTGTGCCACTTCTGGTTTTGGAGAGCCTTTATGGAATGTGGAGCAAGAGTGGAATTAACTCAGGTTTCAGGAGACAGAGAAGAGGGGGAGCAGGGAGGGCCCTGTGTCTGTATCAGTTAATTCTGATGGAGTTATGTCAGTTGCTTATAGAGAGTTTGGCTGATGACTTCCACTAAGCTACTTGAGTGTGGTACAGAGTGCTGTCAGATCAACTGATGTCGATCAGACTGAACGATCCTAGTAAGTGCAGTGAATTAGAGAGAGGTTCGAGGAGTCAGGCTTGATGCCCATTGGACCTGGTGTCAGAGTCTTGTGATTTGCTCTCCTAAATACCATGTTGAGAAGGATGTTGATCCTTATTCTGAGCAAAAATGCTACATGCTGGAAGGGAACTTTCTACATGGTGTAGTGGGGATGTGAGAGAAGTATAAGACCCAGATGCTGGTGGTGATCCAGGCAAGCGGGAACGGTTTGACCTTTCAGCTCATTAGAGATATCTCTTCATTGTCCAGTTTATCCTTTCTCTTGGTGACCTTTCAGCCTGAAAACTTGCTTTACACATCTAAAGAGAAGGATACAGTACTCAAACTCACAGACTTCGGCTTTGCCAAAGAAACCACTGTACAAAATGCACTGCAGACCCCCTGTTACACTCCTTACTATGTGGGTAAGTTATCCAAAATGCATTTCTTTCAGCTTTCAGTCTGTCATCCTTCCCCTTATAGGGGGCCTGTGGACTGTAGGAATGGACGGGAGATCTTCTATTGTGGATGTAATGCAGAGAGGTAGCCTGCAGAATTTAAAGTGGGATCCAACCCAGACCTAGTCTGATTCCAGTACAGTTCAGTGCTCCTGCTTTCTTCCTTGGCTGCAGAGGAAACAGCCTTAATAGGGGATGCAGATGAGGATCAAGGAGAGAGAACATGTTGCTTCTGATTACACTTGAAGTAATCCTGATGTTTCCTCTGAATGATGCAATAAAAGCCATAATTTGAACTTGGTTTCATGATTATTTTGGTGTTTCCTTGCAAAACTTCCCTTAGTTTAACTAATGCAATAAAAGGGAATAGGGAGAGTATTGCCTCAGCCGAATAGCTGCTTAAAGCTGGCAAATGGAGGAATTAGTAATAAAAGACCAATGTGACTTAATCACAGCTGAATTTTTGCCTGCATTTCATCCAAGACAGAGCACTGTGTAATGAATGCCACAGTAGATTGTCCTTTATGCACTCATTTTAGAGTACGTTCCTTTTGGTCTTTGAGTTAATAGTCATTCACCATATGATAAGACTTAGGCAGTCCGCCCTTGGAATTTCTTTGGAGAAAAAAGGGCTTAATTTTTTTGGAAGAATTAGTTCTCTTCTACTATGTAACTTTTAATAGGTTTTTTTGTGCTGAAAGATATTGTTATTCATTGGTAGCAGATAATTATGATAGCAATATTTTTTTCTGATTCTTTCTTCAATATTCTTGTAAACTGGGATTAGCGATAAAATGTTAAGGAATTTACGCATATATGGTTTTATGCCTTTATATTTGTATATACACAAGCTGACGTTTCCCTTCTCAACACCTTTTTATAAACCAGCATGATAGCTCATATGTTTAGAGAATCATTTTCCTACAAAATCAAGCTCCCTGCCAGTTCACCTGCCCCAGGTGAACCCTTCTAAATGTAGCGCTCTATGATTTTGTTACTTAGTGAAAAAATATAATGCTCTGGAGGCCAAAGAAAAATACAGTGATCTGTAGTTGCTGGAGCTAAACCCACTCCACCTAGGTATTGTTCAAAATTTTATCACAGCTCAAGTAGGTCCTTTCTGTCCTGATTTCTGGAACATATGCTCCTGCCTCTTTCGGTGCAGTGTCTCCCTGTACACATTTAGCTACAGCTCCTTCTGCTTTTCTGTAATCTTAAGCAGAGAGACACTAAGGTGAGGAGTAGGGCATTTTGCCAGCTCCATTCCTCCTTTTTAAAGCTAGATTAGATGTATTTAGGAACCTGTCAATAGAAAATACTACCCAGTTCCTGCAGTGAGTTGCATTTTTTAAATGCATCTGATATTTGTTGTTGAAGTGTGCTGCTACCTATAAGGTGATGGAGATGAAAGGAAATATCTGGTACTCTGCTAATTTCTGGCTTTAATCTTCTTCAGCCCCAGAAGTCCTTGGTCCCGAGAAGTATGACAAATCATGTGACATGTGGTCGTTGGGTGTCATCACATATATTCTGTAAGTATTTGGTAAGAGGCTTGATGTACAGAAAAAGAACACATCTTGTTAAATCTGCATTTACAACTAATTAGGCACTAGGATCGTGCAACCTGCATAACAATGTAAGCTTGTATGGGACTTTTTAAGAGATGAAAGGACTTTCCTAGTTATAAGAGTTCTTTTGTCCACTCTTGCAGCCTGTGTGGGTTCCCTCCATTCTACTCAAACACTGGTCAAGCCATTTCTCCAGGGATGAAGAGAAGAATTCGGATGGGGCAATATGGGTTTCCCAATCCAGAGTGGGCTGAAGTATCAGAGGAAGGTAACAATGCTCACTGCTACTGATGAGTATGTACGTGGTGTTGTGAAGTGGTGGAGTGCTTACCAAAGACTATTTCTAAAAACCTGTCTTAGTTTTTGTTTCCCGTTCTTTTAGAATTTAAATTAATTTTTTGTGAGGTGATACAGAATGACTGGGAACTCAGATACTAGCCAGCAACCTAAGTACTACCGAAAGTAAATGACTACCAAAAACTTTCTTTCAAATTCCAGCTAGTGCTAGTGAATGCTGAGATTAAACCCTCTGGAAACAAAAGTCTTTAATCCTGAGAAAGGAGACTGCCAGGACAGCTGCAATGCAAACTGAGTTGGAAGAAAGGCTAAACCGTCTTAAGAACTCATTCAGTCTTTGCCCTCCTTGGTGATAGAGCCAGCGAAGGATGGCAAGTTTTCATGCTAGCTTTTTGTGATGTGGGAACTTGCCAGCCACCACTTAAATCAAGGTCAACAATTTATTTTGTATAAGTCATTGACCGAAAGCTGCTGCTGTTCAGCTGTGACCTGGATGGGCTCAAACCCGTGTCCTGAATGCGAGTGGTTTTGATTCCCTCTTATTCTGACAGTTTCATAAGCTGGAAGTCTCACCTGCCTGTCATATTAGAGAGAAAGGTCAGCGACCTCTGGGCACATCTTTTTTTCTAATAAGCCCTTTATATTTCTGTTGCTAGCATCCTGTTACTGTCTACTGTTCAGCAATAACAAATTATCATTGAATAATACTGTGATCTGTGGCATTTTAATGCCTCATTGGATCTCATGGCTGCGTGTGCAGCATAGGCTACTGAACATTAATAAAGGAAGATGTTTTACTTATGGGTTTCTGGCTTAATATTTTGTCTGCCTTGGGTCTTGTTCATATTACAGCAGTTATTAAAATACTAGGGGAGCTTGGTGAGAGAACATGCATTTGGAAAATTTGTAGGGTTTCTGTATGCTTGCCTGAATGAAGATAGGTGCCCTCTACCTTTGAACCTATTAAGATCAGCTAGCTTATGTGTATTCTTTTAGGCTGATCAGGCACCTTCAGCAGACTGCTTCTTTTTGCCTTCCTTTGTACTGTTCTTGTCATGGTTTTCTTTATCTAATCATTCCATCATTGCATCATCTATGGAGACTTCCCCTGAATTCCCCTCCAGCTTCCTGTAATCATCTCAATGGGCTCTGTTTGTGGTCCTCTCCTTTTATTCCCTTGTACATTTTAGACTCCAGGTAATCTCTACTGTAAAACTCCTTTGCAGCCTCTCTTGTCAAACTGAAGTCTCAACTTGTACTTCTGGCAGCTTCTTACGTGCATTTAGTCATCTTGTATTCCAAGCATTTAGTCATCTTGCATTCAGTGTTTCTAAAAGAGAACTCTTATTCAGAAGTTTTGCTAGGTTGCCCCAAGGAAGTTGTGTGTAAGTCTTTCTAAATAACGTCCCTTGGATGCAGCATTTCAAATCTGTCCACCCACATTAATGAAACTCTTGCCTAGACTCTCATCTCATATCTCAGTTACCTAGTACTCTTTCTTTGGCAGATACCACGTTCACAGAAAGCTGCTGCAAAGCCCGTGTGTGCAATCCAGTTCTTTGACACTGTCGTCCTTTTGGTGGCCTCTCAGTTGTCAAATAAAAATTTATTTTCCCTTTTTTTTTTTCCCACAGCCTGTGCCAGTTTTTGTCTTCTATCATTTCTCAACACACCAGCTTATGCATTCATTCAGCCTGTAATGCCAAGCTTGTCGCCATCTTTCAGACAGACAGCTTGCCAGCTTTCTGTTCCCATGTTTCTCTTTTTCTCAGGTTCTTGCTCTCAAAACAGTTGGTTTAGTGATATAGATAGCATAGCTGGAATAACCAGTCCTTTGTCTTTCCTTCTTACCTCTTGTTTTGGATGTTTTCATGTTCTGCCTCTTTAAATATAGTAACTACCACACTGTACATGGAGTCTTAACATGATAACAGCAATAGGTAGGTGTTTTGAGTTCTGCAAAATTATCTTTCTTCCTTCAGCAGGTCTTTGTGTTCTCAGGGTTATGTGGAAACACAGTAGTAGACTACAACATGCCATGTTGGTTCTGTTTTTCAGCCAAACAACTGATTCGCCATTTACTGAAGACTGACCCAACAGAGAGAATGACAGTGTCTCAATTTATGAATCACCCTTGGATTAATGTGAGTTTCATATCTTTTTACAAGATGAATTCTTTCATGCAGAACTTACATGTAGCTCCACATAGCAGAGCAAGAGAAGGATGATGATTACTGTTAATACCTTAAATAACCTACTGTGCCCTCCACAGAAGGTCATCTGCCTGTAAAACCACAATTCTTGGTGTTACCAGAGGACACACAGAGACACCTACAATACTGTCCTTGGAAGCAAAAGCCAAATGTCTCTGTCTTCTGTGAACAGGCAGTCACTGTGGACTCTGCAGCATATGCATGTGTTACTCTCTTTAAAAATATAAAAATAAACTGTATGTACTTACTTCATCAGTGCAGGATTTAGAGCGAGCTATTATTAGTGGTTTCAGGCACCATTGTGCATAGCGGTGTTAGTGTGAACGCAGTCCTGTGCTTAGGGGGAATTCTCATTCTTGGCAGAGTTTGGAAATGCATGGGGGAGGAGCAAGGGTCTCAGCCTAGTGCCCTGTAAGAGATTGCCAGATAGGGTGGTACACAGAGCTATTAGTGGTCCCGGTTCAGGTTTCATGCTATGACTTGGTTCAATTTACTTTTCCTTAAAAAAATATTTTTGGGGGAAAAATGAAAAAAGACTCTAATAATACAATATTAATTATTTCAAACAAGAGACAAGAATCCCAGGAGTTACCAGGCTAAGTTTCAGGATATCATCTCTGCTCTGTAGGTATCACTCAAAATAATAGATTATACTTCTCACATTTGTGCCTAAAAGGACACCAGTCTTGTTCTCGCTGCCCAAAAAATCATCAGCCAGGAACAGAATCACTTGTACTGTAGAAAACCTTTTTCTCCTGTAGTGTTTTCTCTGTCTATGCTGATCCTCAGAGGAAGGGGCAGAAACAGAAGCATGACTAATAGTCAGCATTTCTATAATGCCTGTTGGAAGATCTGAAAGCCCTTAGAATCATATAGAAATGTAGCTGTATAACATCTTGATGAAGGAGATAGATGTCTTCATTTAGAGTTGTGAAAGCTGAGAAGTTAAGGTTACAAAGACACTGTAGAACTAGAACAGAACCTAGACAATGTTTCTAAGTCTTTTTTTAACCAAATAAAAATGTAATCACTGTTCAGAATAAATACCTCCAGCTTTAAGTGTTTGAAGACCCAAGAAGGAGGTGTTTCAGAAGTCAGCAGGCGATGAATTTCACAGAATGAGTGCCTAATAGCTAAGGAAGCTACCACCTACAGCGACACATGTTACTTGAAATATGCATATAGCCAATTAATAAGGAGGAGATTAGAGACAAGGTCTATAGACTCTGCTGCACCAAAGAGCCATGCTAGAATACCGTTCCTGGAAGAATGCTCTAGGAGCTGCAGATTGGCTTTTTTTTTTTTTTGTCTTTTGCTGAGCCTATTGTTCCCATGAGGCAGAGGGAGGGAGAGGGAAAGACCAACACAGTGAAGGTCTGTGTTCTTCCTTTTCCTAAATCTCTAAGTGGGAACATGTCTGGGGAGGTGCCTTGCACGAGCAGCAGAGGAGGGTGCTTGTCTCTCCTCTTTTTTTTTTTTTTAATCTTTCTTTTTTTTTTTATTAGATGGATGGCAGAAGTATTACTGTGGACTATGCAAAAATTGTCGGTTTAAGCGGAGCACACAATCCTGTAGTTAGCTTGTAGATAAGATTTTTTTTTTCTTTTTTTTGTTTTTGAGAAGTAGCAGCTCACAGCAGATAGGAGGGGACCTTCAACACCTGCTCAAGGACACCACTAAAGCCAGTCTGCTGGCTTTCTGTTTCTCTTGTCCCAGCTGTACTTGATAAAACTATACCCTGGCCAGCTAGGGTCCTTTTCCAGAGGATGCACAATTTCTGCTTCTGTAATTACTGCAGTGCTGCTCTTAGCTTCGTGGAGTATAAGCACTGCTTCCACTGCAACACTTATTTTACAGTGATGTATACAAGGATCTCCTTTGACTTTGTTGACATGCAGCTGTGTCTGGTGTAGGACACCACTGCAGGAGACAGCAAGTTTGGGTAGAAAGCATAAGGAAGATAGAATATCCAAATGATATTATAGTTTGGGTTATGGACTGGCAAGAAATACCATGATTCTTGCTGAACTTAGTTAAGGAACTGTGCGTCGTGCTTCAGAAATTGTACCTTATTTTAATGTAAAGTATCTACTGATCTTTTCATGGCAGGGGAGCATAGACCCCCCTTTTTTTTGGTAGAGCGTCTGTCTCAGGTGATGCACTGTCTTCTGAACTGTGCCGTACTCTGAATAATAGCATAATTTCCTCTGTTGGGCACATTTACGATCTGATAAACCGGTAACCTCAGTTAATGTATATGTACCAGAAAATTTCTCCTATGGCAAATCCTAGAAGATAAAGGTCAAATTAACCACCTTAAAACATTGACTAATGAATGGTGAAATGACAGTCAAAGTCTAAAATGTACATAAAAATGTATCCAACACAGGGTTGTTGGTTGGACTGGAAGGGAACAGAGGCAAAGGAACTCAGAACTGATTCCTCTCTCCTTTTGTTCTTTAAAGATACTGTCATGTGGAGACTATAGTCCTTTTCTACCTCACACTTGAATTTGCTTGTGGAGTGATTGGAAGCATGAATGATGAGGCCCATCAAAGGACATTAGATAAAGTTTTATGCCCTCCATACGCATAGAAGAGCAAGCAGTCACTTCCCAAATATGATTTTGCAGAACACTTCTTTTGATGTTTTTCCCTTTTCTCAGAGATCAATGGCAGTGCCACCAACTCCTCTTCATACTGCACGGGTCCTGCAAGAGGATAAAGACCACTGGGATGAAGTTAAAGTGAGTCAATCATAGTTCAGATTTCTTGAAGTCAAGTCTGGTAAGAGATTAGGTGGGATGGCTTCTCTGCCTGTGCTATTTCCTTGGAGATTATGGCTACTTTGAATACAACCATGTTAAACAAGGGAAGCATAAACAGTCTTGGTTAGAGCAGTAGTGTATATGATAACTGTTAAAAAAAAAAAACAACACAGAATGCTATTTGAGCTTCATCTGACAGCCCTACAGCTGTGCCAAATATCAACAAACATGATATTTATGATCAAAGGTATTAATGATGCTACCTGCTGAGCCACTGTATGTCACCACAGAGGAGAAGGGACAGTGTTGAGGGAGTTTGAAGTTCATTATAGTGAAGTGAAGAATATTATGAAAATGTAGGGGAACAGGGTGGGAGGATTGAGCTGCATTCTGTTTTTCTACTGTGTTCGTGTATTGTAAAACAACATTAAATAACCTTAGCCTTGTCTTGTTATGATATTTGGAAAGAGATGAGAAAAAAAAAAAAATTTGTCTTTCACTGAATCTAACCAGGTGCCTCACCTACTGTTTGTACTGATGATAGTTGAATGCTGCCTGCAAAGTGAAACTTTAGGGCAGACTAACAGTTGTTTGCAAGCCTTAACTCTTTCGCGCTGGCCTGTATCAGGTTGGCACGTTTTTACAATTCTGAATTTTCTGCACTTACAATGCTTGGCATTTTGATAATTGCAACATTCCTGTACTGTATTTTACTGATTACTGATCTTATTTAAATTACTGATGTATAGTCTCAGCTGTTGAGCTATGTAATAGTAAAATTCCATAGTACGTACACAACATTTGCGTCCCGAGTCAGAGATCAAACAGTTATTTTCCCTTAGCCGCCTTCATTTCCATGTTTCTGAGAACTTCTTACATTTGTGCTTTGTATAGGTCCCAGAGGTATTCCCTTGGGCCACCGACATTCCCATAATATTTAATCATCTTTCCTTTCCTAAACTAAATGCCTAGACATTAATTTACTTAAGCAGATCTTTGTTCACAACCTTACTAAAAAGTTTAAAATTTGCCTGCACTTAAACATTAATTCAAACTAAGGAAGCATGTGAATTTGAAGCACGTACTTCTAAACAACTTTGTGTGGACTCTTCATTCTAGTTCCTGCTAACCTAGTTTGGTAACAGAGCAAGGCAGTCAGTGTTCCGAGTCTGGTGTAAGAAGCCCAGGCTCAGTAGCTGATGAAGGCCCAGAGCCAGCCAGTAAGAAATGCTGGGCACAGGGACATGGTGAAATTTAGGCCAGCGGAGTGTGGTCCTGCATGCTCACATATGAAACACTGTGTGAATAGTTCCTCCTGAATGAGTCCATGAGCAGAACGAAGCCTTTAGTCATAGTCCAGTGCAGCAGAAAGGGCTCAGCTGTTTCTGGCCATAGCATAACAGAGGGCTCCTTTTTGTACATTCATCACCTGGCAGTAGTGTGGGGTGGCTGTGCACTCTCTGCTTTGGGGTTTTCAATAAATTACTTCCTTGGTTTCAGGAGGAGATGACCAGCGCTTTGGCTACCATGAGGGTGGACTATGATCAGGTGAAAATCAAAGACTTGAAAACATCCAACAACCGCCTCCTGAACAAACGCCGTAAGAAGCAGAAGCAGGCAGGCAGCTCTTCTGCAGCCCCTGGGTGCAATAACCAATAAGAAGAGAAGCCAAGGACCTGTGGGTGGAGGGTAAAAGCTAAAAGGAACAATTTAAAATCAGTATGATCAACTCAGTCCGTACCACAAAGGCAATGAGACCGTGAAGAAGCTATCCTGCAAAGAGAAAGCAGGATGAATGATTACATTTTTGTAACTTGAATCAGGGCTTTGCTTTTAAAGGCTAATAATGTATATGACATGATTCTGTTGCATATTGCTAGGGAAGGTACAGTAATACCAGAAAGGTTACAGTTTTTTGGTTTGGTTTTAACTGTCTCAGATGAGAGGAGAGAACAGGAGGCAGTCTCAGCATACTAATACACTGAGGCTTTAACAGCCATCTACAAGAGTAACTTCTGCTACCGTTTTAAACTTGGGAATAGAAAAAATGCCAAGTGTTCTGCTAGGAGTGTTTTAGTAGTTCAAACACGAGTACTGAGAAAGGAGAAAAATGTCACTGCTCTTTATATGAGTAGCACAGGTGCAGTTCTATTATGGATGCATCTGGATAGCATTTCGTGTTAGAATTGGTAATAGTCAGTATTTCCAAACTTACCTCCTATAGTTACAGAATATCACCTACAGAGTAAACAGTTTGTCCTGTTACATGAAAAAGCATCCATACATTTCCATTTTCATAAAGTCTTCGTGTAGTTTTATGTGAAGATTTCAGTTTGTCATGGATTCTCATTTGATAACATGTAAGTTTTCTAAACGGTAACCATTATGTCATCCCTCTCTTGTAATGTTTTTAATTTGAATGGTACTTTATGAGAAGAGTTTTAATAAGATTTAATTAGTTGAAAATATCCTGCAGAGAATATTGCTGTTCCTCTTGGATCCACAACCTCTAGGGCGTGCAACTGGACATGCAATTGTATACAAGAGACTGCTGTAGAAGAGAGACTTCTGAAATCCGGGAAGAAGTGGCAAAAGCACATTCTCTGAATGGACACCGGTGTCTGCCAGCATCCCTTCTGGTAATTATCTCCAGATCCT
Organism: Cariama cristata; assembly: GCF_000690535.1. Taxonomy (NCBI): domain Eukaryota; kingdom Metazoa; phylum Chordata; class Aves; order Cariamiformes; family Cariamidae; genus Cariama; species Cariama cristata. Next base: position 1,920 of record NW_009631267.1, on the reverse strand, counting down.
GTGCCTAACGTGCTCATCGTAGCAGATTTGGGGGTGCTGGGATTGGTTTGTTTCCTGTGTTCAGGAAGGGGGAAGATGCTACGATGTTTCTGGATCCAAAGATTTTCACTACCTAAGGGCGATTACCTATGCGTATAGCCACCCGTTGGTTTTTTCCTATTCTAATTCTTGTTTTATGTGATCCTAGCCTTGGTTTGCTAATTTATTTTACTTTGTGATCAAAATATTTCCTCTTGCTGTATTTTGGGGTTTTTTTCGGTTGAGGTGAAGCAAATATGTGTGAAAGTATTACCAGAGTCTAGGATGAAAATTATGTGCTTCCAGTGATGCAGGCAAGAACTACTTTGTGGTAGGCACACAGAGTACTGGTGTGTTAATGGGCTCAGAAGAATATTAAAAGACAAAAAGGAAAGTAAGGCTCCAGAGAGGATCTGAATCATCAAATCTGACTGCCACACAGGTCTTATTACCTCCCACAAAGGTCAATCCAAGGCTTTGGACCTTGTCTGGGGAGCCCTGTTCCCATCTTCAGAGTGTTGGATGAGACCTCCATTCTTTTTTGTGAACTGGTCCTAGGGTTTTATAAACTGATTTTAATAAATCGTATTAACAACATTCCTTCCTTCTGTCTTCCCTGTTTTTGCTGAGATGTTGCAGAGTTTGTATTGTTTTGCAAGGTCCATCTGTGTTGAAGGTGATGGGAGAGGGGAGAAGGAAAGTGTTCAGTGGTCTCCACATTCAAAGGCTACCCAACTTTGGGCATTTTTTTAAGATTACAAGGGTTTGTTTTTAAATACTATTCTCTGCAAAGATGTATTTTAAAATTATTTCATGTTTATCTAGGTATCTCTATGATTATAGCATGTCCTGTATATATTTATTTTATTATATTACTCCTATGAATTACGCAAATATTATTCATTAATTGTAAATGATAATACAACGAATGAAGAGTTGTGACGTGCTCAGGGTGCAACAGTTGGGATTAGAGCCGGATCCAAGTTTCTGTCCCTTTATCCAAATTTTTTGAGGGCGCTATGTACATCACTCCTTCCTTCCCCTCTCTGTGCCCGGTTGGGGCGATACACGCTCCCACAACCCCAGTTAATAGGGCAACTTGTGTATAACGTGGCGATGTCCTGGCTGCCTTGGGTAGAATGGTATCGGGACTGTTGCAACCCATGTTTTTCCTTCTGTCTTGCCCGAAGTTTGAGCAGGCGCTCTCAGTTTCCAGCTGGTGCCTTCTTGCTTGTCAGTTCAGTCTGGAGCTTGACGACACGCATGTGCTCCTGAGCAGTTTTCCAGGGGGAACTGTAAAGCACATCTGGGCCTGAGCCCTTCCTGTGGCGTTACAGTCTTTACCGCGGCGCAGGTCAGGAGCTGGAGTGGTGAACTGATGCACTTGGGCACTGTGCCTTCAGGTTTCAGTCCCTGTATAGCAGGCCAATACCATCTCATTAAATTTGGACTAATAGTTCTTGCGTTCTGCCCTGCAGTGACAACATCCAGGAATAATGTAAAGCCCGGTGGGAACCTGAGGAGGGCCTCAAAATGGCAGACGTGGAAGTGTATGCAATTATTGTACAGAAGTGTTTGTGCTTATTTTTCAGAAGAAAGGAGGCAACTCCTTGGGAGCTGGGAAGCAGCTGACCTGCAACGTATGGACCCTCAAACCGCCGTCCTGCTTGTAACACGGCCGCCTTCTGTAATGCGATGCGAGCAGGGTATAGGAGCTCTGGTCTTGTCGTAAAGGTGTCCGAGCCACCCGGAGCTATGAGAACCTGCCAGGGACCAGGTCTGGGGGCTGTGCTTGTTGTCACCCCTCGCTGGGGGTGCCGAGGTTCCCCCCGCAGCGTTTCCGTGTCTGTACGGAGATGCCCGCACCCCCCTACAGACCCACGGCTGGGGCTGGGGCTGGAT
>NW_009631266.1:1718-11173 GCF_000690535.1 Cariama cristata | reverse complement strand
TGTCGGGGATGTGTGTGTCGGCAGTAACGTCCGAGGGAGCCAATCTGGCTGTTCAAAAGGATCGGTTTATTAACTTCACACTCCTTGGCAGAGTCACCAGACATCCTTTAACGGAAGAGGTTTACAAAACCAGAGAGCGCGTCAGTCTGGGAATCGCATCCCTTTGCTTATCTCCTGCCCTCCACAGCGTTTGACCGTTCCTCCTCGCCCCATCGGCCGCACGCTGGGTGTAGTGCCTGGTGTGCCACAGATCCGGGGTTGTTGCACAGAACATTCCTTATAAAGACATCTCTTGGCACAAAGATGGTCCCTGGGAGCAGGATACTAGGTTGAAATGAAACCTTCTTGCAATAAGTAAATAAAAGGGTTTTATTTTCTATTAAGCTAGCAGATTGTGTGTTCATTTTGCCACAGTTTGCAGCGTCCGACCAGATACGGGTGGATACTTCTTGTCTTCCTTCCTCTTTATATTTCCAGTCTGGGAAACAGCAAAAAAGTTAGTAAAAAGAGTAACATCTGTGTGTGAGAGAGAGAAGGATGAGGCGGGATGGCCAGGCAGCCAGCCTCAGGAGATGGTAACACAGAAGAGCTATTCATTCTGAGAGCCAGTTGCTCCTCGCCCTGCTAGATTATAAATTGGACACCTTATTAAGAGCTGATCCTCCAGCAGCCCCACCCAGGGCTGTGCTCATGCTCTAAACCAGTGGAACGTAATCCCATTTCACTATTGATGCCTGTTACTAGATAAGCACATGTGCAAGCAGCGCAGAGGATACTAGCAGAAAGAAGCAGCACCCTGGCTGTTTTCTGAATTGTGAGGTTAAGAAAAGAAGATAAGACTTTTGGGAGAGAATGGGGAGTAGGTTGGTTTGCACTAAAATTTGGGCACTTTTACAATGATGCTAGCTGCCTTACCAAATAATTAAACCAGCATATTTTTTTTTTTTTTTTGCTTGTTTTCTCAGTTGTAACTTAAAAATGCTGACTCACTGGCATGATGTGCCAACCCAAATGTTGCTGCTGGAATCAACCACTGGAAGAGCCTGATGAGATATAACCCCACCATGGCATAGGCTTTCAGTGGGCCTCTTCAGTGATTCTAAGTTTCTCTTCTGGTGGTTTGCTTGGTCACTTATTTCTTGTCAGATTAGCCCAAAGGTCTGTACAAATTTAGGCAGATGTCAAGTTGAACGGTTCTTGTGGTAAAAATCTCATGGAAACAAAAGTTTAACAAATTCAGCAAAGTTATATCATCCTTGGCAAGACTTCCAAGCTTTTCAACCTTTGCGCACCTTTTAACCATTTGAAAAGTTGTCTGACTAGCATTTCAAATGCACAATGTTGTTGCCAGTTTTCAGAAATAAATATCTGACATATATTCTTCAGGGCTTATTTTTATCCTGAAGAAAACAAGATGGAGTATTATAAACCTGTTTTAGCGTCTCTGAACAGTATCCCTGCTCAAGCATATATATTTTTGCCTCCAGGTAAAACTAGTGCAGCGTTCATGTGGTTCTAGATGCATCATGAAGATTCTGCATTGTCAGAGCATTTATTCTGAATATTGTATAGATACACGGCTGGTTGGTTCCCCTATTGAGGTACCTCTGTTTTACTTTCCTTAGCAGGCAATTTAAACATAGTTATATATATTGCAACTGAGCAGTGGTCAGGCAATTCAAAAGTAACCTGGAAATGCAACCTTAAAACAAGGCCCCCTCACTGTGTAGCCGTGAGTTATGGACATAGATTCAGGTGTATTTCAATGGTATCTTCTAGACTTTTTGACCTGGTTTGCATCTCATTTAATTGAAAAGCAGCTTTTGTGTTTGTTTTAGGAGGAAATAAATTTCTTTCAGATTTCATTATCATTAGTGACTCATTTGTCATTTGAAAATATTTGTGTGATTCTATGCAGGTTCTAAGTCCCTGACTGTCATTGGTGTGTTAGAAAGCAATGACTCCTCAGATGTTCCTGGATACCTTTAAGTATCTGCCTCCAATTACTTTACAAGCTCATGAAAAATGAGCACAAGGCATCTTTGACATTTCTCTCTCTCTTTTCATCTCCTATTTTTTACATAGGGCACTTTTGCTGATAACTGTTTCCTAGTAAAACAATGCCTCTGAATTCGTGCTGTGTGTGTATGTCTGTTTGTGTATGTGATTCCATGTGCCCTACCTCCCCTCCTCCGCAAAAGTGTGAGCCTATTGGTCAGTTAATTTGGCAAAAGGATATAGATCTGAAGGTGAAGTTCCTACAAAGCTGAAAGGCAGATGGGTACATGAGAGAGCCTGTTTGTGCTGGAAGCATCAAGGTGCTGCCAGCTCAGCTCACCTTTTACCAGGCACCACAGAACCCTCACTGGAGTGTGCCTTGGAAATCAGACTTCATCCTGTCTGTCAGTCATGGACTACTTGTTCGTACTGGTGGTTTTGGTATGGTTAGAATAGAGATGGGAAGGCTGGGTTGAAAAACTGGAGTTTCTCTTTTCTTCTGCACTTTGGAGATTCATGGTTGCCTCCCGCAGGTGATCAAGAGTCCATAGCTGTGTCCTAGGTAGTAGGGAATCTCTGTCACACCCTTCAAATTGAGTATTTATTTTGTTACCAAGCACTATAACCATCAGATTTCAACATAATACTAGAAGTGTGGATGTCCTTAAACCAATTTTTGCTGAGGTCATGGAGGCTTTGAAAATAAGGGCAAAGCCTTGAATTTAAGCTGGGACTGAGTGGTCAGCAGAGCAAAGAACAGAGGTCAAGCTTGTTTGGTGGTCTTGGGCTGCTCAGTAAATGGACTGAAGCATTCTTGTACAACTCGCTAGTTTGTAGAAATCGAGCATAAGGGCCAAGTTCAATCTAGCAAATCATCTGGTTGGAAATAGTGCTGAAGGATTGAGGTTTTTGCAGCAACGGTTATTGGGGTTTCCAGGATGAATGAGTTCAGATGAACGTTAAATCTTCAATTAGTCTTAATGCCAGTGATGGAGAATGGATGACATTATGGAAGTGTAAAATACTTTCCTATACCATCGTCAGCCCAGGTTCTTGCGACAATTCAGCTTCTGCCAACTTCTCTTCATTCATTTGCTGATCTCAGCCAAGCCGTTGAAGAGCTGGGTAATGGTGTTATTTGCATGGGAGGTGAAGATGATGTAGGGATGGGTGTCATATGTGTACTGCTGACAAGTCAGTCCATGGTGCTACCGAATCTTCTCTAGAGGCTTTATATAGATATTGAACAGGCTGGGTGAGGGGAAAGAATCTTGTGTTATTCAGCAGGTGGAAAAGGTTTTGGAGGTTAAGGAAAGAGCAAGTGTTTATCATAAATCTCTTGAGTGTAGAAGAGATTTATGTAAGGGATGTCTGAAGATGTACCAGCTCAGTTCCATAAGGCTGCCGACAGACATTTATTTTCAAACAGCTGAGCTGGTTGGAGATCTTACAGCCATTCCAGATGCTTGCTCCCAATCCTCTGCTGATGGTGCTTGTACCCCTTGCTCTGCTATTAGAAAAGGTGGTACAAGGTCTTCCTAATCTGTCAGATGAAGCCTCTCAGATAGTTTTAAATGCTGACAAAGGTGGTGTTAGTTAACCCAGCTGACATTGCTTTACCTTTAAGAGAGAGCTGTTTACTAGCGCAGCCTTACCCTGAGTTTTAGAGAGGAGGGAGAGGAGAGAAGGCAGCTGCAGCCTTTCCCACAGAACATGTCCACAGTCCCAGACAGTTCCTGCATTGCCTTCCTACGGGTCTGAAGATGGGTAAGGCATGAGTGTGGGACTGGATACATCTACTGGAATAGACCATGTTACTCCTGTTTGGTATGAATATGCACTTGGATTTTTAGTGCCAAGTATGTGTGTAAAATATGTGTGAAGCACTTGTTTGTTACATGAGTAACTAAAATGGACTATTTGGAGCTGTGTCAGCCTCTTGTGTAAACATCAGCTCTAGGATGGGTACACAGTGTGGTAGAAGCCCAGGTAACTGAGATATCATTATTATCCAAATTTACTAATGGAGCATTTACAAGAAATTGGTATTAATTGTTATGTTAGTACCACTGTGGTTAAAGCTGAACCAGCAAGTTATAATAAAATATTTAAGAATATCCAGTTGGGGCAAAGAGGAAAGCTCCGGTGCTCAAGGGATCATTCAGAAATGGGAGGAAGTGGGAAGAAAATGTGCAGGTGGTTTTTAAGAGGTCTTGGAGTTTCCACAGGCTTTCCAGATCCGAAAATACAGAACTGTCAAAGAATCCTTGATGCATGCACAGGCAAAATGGAGCAAGCTATAATACTGTGTGTGGCCTAGTTGTAAACGTGTCTGTGTACTGGTAGTGCTTTAACATGGAGAACTGATAGTACCCACTAGTATGATTTTCAGGTAGTGAAACATGCTTGCCATTATCAAATGCTCCCCTCTGAGGACTGCTGGGACTCAGGAGTCTTCCCAGTGTACCAGAAAAAACCTACAGGCTTTCTGAAACATGGAAATGAGCACACAGTTTTAAAATTCTCCTTTCATCAAGAAACAAACCTGCCCTTTTGTGTAAAGCTGCTGATTTATTGTATGACACAAACCTGTAAAAATGGGCCACCCTAATGTCCGAGTCTGGCTCTAAATGAGATCCTAACTTACTGGTCATCCTGTTTCTGAACTGGGCCAGAACGGAGCATCCTACCTTAACAACAGTCTGAAGCTCTAGTGGAATTTGGACTCGGATCCAAATTCAAGGCACAGGCTCTTCTCTAAATAAAAATAACTAGAGATCACAAGCTATTTCGGGGTGGTGACTTTTAGAGAAGAAACGTAGGGCTTACATAGGTTTTTACTCCTGTTAAATACATCTGGATGCTGTCCTCCTTCCAGCAGATATTCTGAAAGTGCTTTCATCAGCTCAGAGCCAAATAACCCCAACTGGAAAGTGGAAACTGTGGAACTGACATTATTAACAGTAAACACCAGTGTTTTTTTGTTTGTGTGGTTTTTTTTTTCCACGCAGAGTATTCTGTTACTCTGGTTGCTGCTGATGCTGATACCGTTTCTGTCATAGCCTATGATGAACAGCATATGCAATGCTGGGTCAAGATAAGAGCCAACAGCATGTTGGAAAGCCTTCCCTAAATATGAATCCCCACGGTTTTGGCTTTCTTGACAGGGAGGTGGTTAACAAAATTGCCACGCCTGGTACCATTTACATAGATGCCAAAGCTGCTGATTGCCATCACCTCCTCCCTTCCCCTAGCACTTGCTAGGAAATCTTCTGTTTTTTCCTGTTTACTTGGCTTTACCTAGTATAACAATATGAATAGTTTCCATTCATGAATAGTGTGGTGGGATATAGCTGGTGGATATAGGAAGCAAAGGAGGAAGAGGTACGCTGAGACCTTATTGTCAATGGCACTAAATAGCAAGCACTAAAGCGTGTTTTACATCAGTGGGAGCTGGCTGTGTGTGGTACTCTACTGGGAGCATTCCCACTGTGCTCAGCAGATGGACAGCAGGAGGGTTTTGTTGCTGTGTTTTAAGGAAAGAGTACTTTTCACCTCAGGAGCTTCAAGCAGTCTATGAACTTTAGTTAATTTAAAGCTCTGGACTGTGTACATTATTATCTTGTTGTATTGAGAAGCAAACTGGTTTGCCTAAGATGTTACAGGAAGTTTTCAGCTTTGCCAAGGGTATGAACTACATCTTCTGACTCATAGGTCTGGGCTGTAGTCAAAGGAGTTTTCTTCCTCTTAACGTGGCTGGCCTACCTTCCCTTTGATATTATCCCATCTTCCCCTAATCACTGGGCAACATCTGATCTCTGTGACTTTTGTACAGCATCCAAGATCTATTGTATTTGGTCCAAGATCTCACCTTTCATTTCTGGCTCTTCTAATTCCATTTCAGTCCCTGGCAATTCCAGGAGGCTCATCCCAAGCCCAGCTGCCGAGCCTTTGGAAAGCAGGGTGCACCGTGGAAAGCGGGGTACGCCTTGGCAGTGTATCTCGCCACGGCATGGAGATTTCCCTGGACCAGCCACAGGAATGATTGCAGTGTTCTCCACTAAACTCTAGCGTGTGTGGAGGATGGCTATTGCCACCCACACGCTTCCTGCAATTTCTGCTTAAACATAGTGTTCTTTACTCGCTGCCTGCGGTTGGTATGTAAAGCTGCTTTCTGTAGGTTTAAAGCTGCTGCCCCCTCCAAAGTGGCTTTATTTCAGTGTTCAGCTCAGTGATTTTGACAGAGTACTTACTAGGTGATATCTAAGATTCTAGTTAGGGTCAAGTTAACATATTCCATTGCTTTTGTCAACATTATTCTTTTTCTTTTGTCTCTAATCTCACTAATTGTTTTAGTGCTATTGTATCTTTTTTTCCTCTCTCCTTTAAGGATTTGCAATTGTTCTTTTGGGCGATGGGTGTCATGGCCCAAATCCTGCCCTAATTTACACCTGTAAGACCAATGGAGCTGCATTCATGCACATGAGGACACAGTTAATAGGATGCTGAAGTTGTTTCCCTGTTTTGAAAAGTCATGTGGTCTAGAGGACTGATTCTGGGAAATGTGATTTAGGATTATATAATTCCTAAATCTGTAAATCCTGATGTACAGATAGCTTCTCCCCTGGCTGTATACTTTTATTGGTGATAAAATATATACATATTTAAAAAACTTTAGATGCTGTACTGGTAGAACCCCTTACTGGAGTTATAACACTTTTATAACAGCTTTTTATACAATACAGCACTTTTCCCGTTCTACCTAGTACTAAAGCCTTATCTACACCAGGAGATTTCACAGATCGAGAATTGTATTCAAATAATGTTTAACATTTGTACAGAGGGTGAAAATTGAGATTTAGGTTCAGTTTTGTAGAGGATTTTTAATTTTGAGAATTTGATTTGGCAAATTTTAAAATCTTCTGTTTTTTTGCTCTCAACTCCTTTTTGTTTTGGATCAATTGGAAGCCTTGATTTTGAGTTTTGCAGCTTACCTAATGCAATACAAACAGACACAAAATTAAAATGAAAATAGTTTTGAAATAAAAACAAAAAAGCATCTATGTTGCATTTCAAACATGCTGAAAAATATTCTGACACTGCTGGAACTCTTTATTTTCCTGATTTTCTTCTTAAGGGAAATCCTGGCAAAATCAGCAGGATTTTGTGATGTGTTTTGATTCCAGCAGAACAGGATTCCAGCAGAGTTTTTTTTCCTGGTGGATGGAGAAGAGCAGGACCAGTGGAGCTTCCTGTGCAGAGGGTGTTATTCCAGAAGAAGAGCACTCCCTCACCCGCGGAGAGGAGCGATCCAATACGCCTTCCGTCTGGGGGCAGGAGGGGGAAGGAGGGAGGAGAGGGGGGATAAGGATGCTTCCTTCCCAGCACTCGGGGCTGCCGGCCAAGAATGTAAGTCTAAATTCAAGCCCAGCGAGTGCTATGCCAGATCCAGAGAGTTTGGAGTCCCTTTGTCCAGAAGCTTGCAATACTTGAGGGAGTTGCCAAATGGGATGTGTGGCAGCCATGTAATATATCTAATGCATGAAAACTGGTTCCTACTGAGCTTACCGTGGTGCCTGAGGCAAAAGTACTTCTGATGCCCTACATGATGCAGCAATCACCAGACCACTACTGTTCACCTTAAACCCAGCTACAGTGGCAGTTCAGGACAGCCTCCTGCCTCGGGTCAGGCTGAGGCAGATGGCACGCACAGGGAGAGGAAAGGTGGTGCTGCCTTTGACCCTGCTCTCCCTCTGTCTGGGAAGGGAGGACCTGATGCCGTTTGCATTTCTTCCTAGGCTGAACCATTAAGTCTGATGATAGAAATGAACCTTTCCCCCTGGACATGGGCCAAAAGACTTTTTTTTTTTTCTTTCCCCTCCTGTCTCTTTCATAACCGTCATTTTCTCATATCTCTGGAACATATCGTGTCCTACTGTCATGTGCTGTAGGTGTGCTCCCCTTTTTTCTTCAGCTGTGTCCTGCTTCCCATCTGCCAGATAAGAGCCTCTCCTTGTCTGGCTGATGCTTGTTTGCCACAGGTGTCAGGGTGGACTGAAGCCATTGCTTCTGCCCCAAAGGAGAGCCTCTGCATCTAGGAGAGAGGGAAATCTGCTCTGGAAACACCATCTAGCATCCTCCGTGTCAACAGGGCCGTAGCAATTCCTGTGGGAGGAGACTGCCTGTGTTCCTGTGCCTTGTCAGAAAGTTCAGCCAGTTGTGCTTGTGCAAACCCCTGGAGGGTTTTGAGGTTGAGCAGGTGTCAGCGAGGACATAGTCTGGGTTGTAGAACTCCTATGGCAGGCTGTGCCGGACAGAGAGGAAACTTGTCTTGGTAGGAATTGTTTTCATGTTTCATAGGGATGCTGGTGGAGGGCAGTAGACAGGGGGAATCCCGTGATGACGCTTCCCAAACCAGTAGTACCCAAGGTGGGTTTCCCATTTCTGTACTAGTAGGGTTCACATCAAATGCCAAGGGGTTGCTGAGGGCTGCCCATGGAGCAACTCTGATACAGGACATGCCATTGCAGAGCCCTACGCAAGGGCATCGGTTCAGCCAGTGCCAAGGCAGAGGTAGGGCAGAAGCAAAGTGGTTTGATGTGGTGTGGTTTTCTTAGGCTTGAATTCCCACTAAACCAGGTCTGAAAGGGCCCACTGAGATGTGTGGCAACAGGTTTATAACCCAGGTCCATACCTGGATCCAGGCCATTGCTAGAGAGGCTAAAGGAGACGTGAGCCCTCCATCCCTCATCCTCCTGACGTCAGTCATGATCCTGACAGACATTCCTTCAGCTTTCTGGGGCTTCTTGTCAAAAATGTGCTGCTGCACTGAGAGCAAGAGCTCTGGACCAGAAAATGAGAGCTAAAGCTTTTTCCTGGGGCTATCCCGGCCTGAGTAGCCATGCTGTCTCCTGGGCTGCAGCTCAGCTGCTCCAGCTCCACAGGCAGCAGCCCTGTTTGTCCCCTGCAGCGTGTGCCAGGAGGCAGGTTTCAGCTGCGAAACAGAGCATGGGCGATCCTGCCCTCCCTGTGTTGGGGTCCAGAGAGCGTGCCCTTTCCCCAGCATCTCAACAGCACGGGATATGCCCTTTCCCTGGCGTCTCACCCACTCCTTCATCTTCTCCTCCATTCACATTGGGGCTGTTTTTTCCACAAGCACAGCGAGCAATCCCCTGCCTTTCCGTCTCGTGCTGGCCAGGAGTGAGGCTTTCTGTGTGAGTCTCCCAGGCAGCGTGACTTGTTTCCAGCACGCTACAGGCAGGCCTCTATTTGCATGAATGTCCCTGTTAAATATGTATGAATCTGATTGACTTTGACTTCCCAGTTGTCCAGGTTTTATTCCTTTTTATTCATTCGCAGATGCCTCCTGCTAAACAGGGAGTCGTGACCACGTCTCAGTGAGTTTTGACTCTGCCCTCAATCTGCTAGTCTTTAAAGCTTCCTCCCCTCCTCCTCTG
>NW_009631266.1:366-1687 GCF_000690535.1 Cariama cristata | reverse complement strand
CTCTGCTTGTCCCCCCCCCCCCCCCGCCGCAGCTGCTGGACAGCTTTGTGACCACCAGTTAGGATGGCTGTTTGCCACTCTCCCATGATTGCTGCCATGTGGTGTTTTCCTTATGCCTGTTCTCTCTTTTCTTCCCTGGTCAAAGAGGAATTCTCCTCTGCAGAGAGAGAAGCAGGCGCAGTTGTCTCTGGGCTGAAGTGGGAGCTCGTGCTTAGCTCTTACTCCATGGAAAGCCTAGCATTTTTTTTTTTTTTTATGGCGACCACGTACACTTGGCAAGCAGCAGCAGCTTTCTCAGCCCAGCTGTTCACCACCTCTCTGCCGCAGGTTACCAGCCGTCAGGCAAGCAAAACGCACGCTCGCACCTCGGCTGCAGCCATGTGGAGCCCGTTTTTTTTTGATGCCCCCGAGGCTGCAGTCAGTCAGTGGAGTGGCAGGAGGACCCGCTTTGGGACGGGCAGGCTTTTTGTCCTGGAGGGAGATATGGGAGGGGTGACGAGGGGCCCCCTGGCAGCCGCAGAGGCTGGCTTGGCGAGTGCTTGCTTGTCGATGCTGTGAGCACTGGTGGTGGAGCTGGAACAGGAAGCTGGTGATTTATAAACAGACTTATTGCAAATGGGGCAAAAGTCCTAGGGACAGTGGTGCCTGCGTACGGGCAGGTGAGCTTGTACAACCTCTCTGTGCTGGGCCGGAGGACTTTGAATGAGGTTTTCAGTGGTACCAAAGGAACTTCAGTACCTTACTCCTGCTGAGGTTTTGCCTCAGCTTTTGGGACGTTGTTGTTTCCCTTCCTCGCCAGCCATTATGGAATCCTCCCAGACAGGCCACGCTTGCAGTGATGTGAAATAACAGCAAGTTTTGGCAGGGAGATCTCCAAGTGCACATACTGGCCCACAAGTTAGTCTGCCACCGGCTGAAGCGGTGGCTGGTCAGAAACACCACCTAAGCCCCGATGAAATCAGATTCTGCAGCCTGCCCCTGCTGCACGTGTCCTACCGGTGCCTTTTGGGGAAGATGATGAGATGTTGCTGGCCCAGGAAAGCGGACATCTCCTGCACCCCTGTTGTGTTCCCTGGCAATTTCAGGCTGAGTGGCAGTCCCCTGCAGGGACCTACACAGGCCACCACACGGGGTAGGTGATGTCAGGTGTCCTCATCCTGCCTCATCTAGGAGGACGTGAACTGAAAAAGGCAGTGCTTTCCCCTCCTCTGCTGCTCAAATCCTTTCCTGTGTTTTCCTGGGAGCCCCTGTGACACCGGCTCTGCCGGGAAGCCTGCTGTGGCCTGTGAGCCGCTCCAGCCTTTGACCAGGGTGTTCAGTT
>NW_009631266.1:0-215 GCF_000690535.1 Cariama cristata | reverse complement strand
CCTCCCGCCACGGCAGCGGGGGCTGTCCGTCGGGTAGTGGTCCTCCGGGGATAAAGCCCTGTGAGAGCCACCCTTGTCCTTCCGTCAGCTGGGACAGGACTGTACTGCTGAGGCAAGAGCCAGTGAGAAGGTGGCTACTTCTCCTTCACCCTCCCCACTACATTTTATTTACATTTAAAATGTAAAATTTACATTTTATTTTATTTCATCCTATT
>NW_009631265.1:32360-34756 GCF_000690535.1 Cariama cristata | reverse complement strand
CTCCGCGCTTCCCTCCCGTAACGTTTCCCGTTTCACCCCCATGAGTCTCCCCACCTCCGACCCACCCCCCTTTTTCTCTTCCAGTGAAATAGGAGGCCTCCCCCAGCAGCGGATCCTTCCTTTTCATCTGCCCGTGCACCCTTCAGGTCAGGCTGCGATGAGTGGACTGAGGTCTCCTGGGCTGCTGGGGCTGGTGCTCTTCATTTTTTTCTCTTAATGCTCTCCGCAGGATATTGCAAAGAGAAAACTGACTCCGCAGATTTGAAGGACAGACAAAGTCTCTTAGATCTGATCATGGAGATCATTCAGGAACTGAAAAGGTACCACCTGGAGAAGGACGGCGGGGTGCAGTACTTCTCCAAACACGACTATAACTTGGATCGAAGGGAAGTGGCTGACTACGGAGGATACCAGGATGAGCAGAGAGTTGGTAAGTCACAGCCCATGACCTAGGAGATCTTTTTTTTTTTTTTTTTCTCTAGGGTGCCTCGGTGAATGAGACATCACATCAGGTTACTAATTTTATATCAAGAATTCACCGCCCAAAATACCTGCAGATTCCCTTTGGTATCAGAAGCAGACACAGATGGCAAATCTGGAATAGAAAAACTCCATTCACATCTCAGAGTCTCTTACTCTCTGGATGATGTCCTCAACTGGAAGTACAACTTCCTCTGTGTTGGCTTTGAACGAAACCTATTAATAAGGGAAAAGACTGAAACGGGCTGAGATCAAAGAAATAAGGGATGAAAACGTTCTTTTCCTGGAAGTTTACCACTCCTTAAATGTGCTTGGTTTAAGTGTTTCTTGGAAATGACCCTAGCAAGAATTCCCCTGCAGGACTATAGTATGTCCTTATAGATCTCACACCTAGCATCTCTTTCCTGCAGCTCAGCTTCATTGAACTTTTTGCCCCGCTTGTTAGTCCTTTTTGTACTCCGGAGGTAGCGCCTTTGAAATCCTAGGGAACTGAAACGGAGTACTCCTCTGTCACTGCACACGCTGTGACCGCTTTGGGACACTCCTGCAGTCGTCCTTCTGCTCCTTGGAACGGCTCTTCCCTAACCTCCAGTGAGAGCCGGGGTTGGTCTGTGAGCCGTGCAGGCTTGTATGGAGCGGTCCAGCAGCAGCCGTACCAAGCCACGCAGTGACGGACGGTTACCGCTGCGTTTCGTGATGTACTTCCGTGCATCCAGAGGAAAGCTGATTTGGCTTCTCCTCCTGCCATGTCTCATTCGCTGTCGACGGTGGCTCCCAAACCCCTGCAGCATTACTGCTGCTCGTCTTGCCCCTCCAAATGAAAGTGACTTTCTGAATATTTTCCAGCAGATGTCTACTCACCTTTTTTCCAAACTGGCTTTCGTTTTGCTAGTATGCTATTTATTTTGCCTTTATTGATCTCATAAAGCTTCATTGTACCTTTTCTTCATTCTCATTCATATTCAAACATCCTCACGATTTGCATTTGTTGGTGGTTGTCATGAAAATGTTACTTCTCCATCTGGATGATTAATGGATATACAAAGGAAGACAATTTTGTTCCACTTAAGATCAGCACAGTGAGAGCATTTTATTTTACAAATGTTGAAAAGTTAAGAGGCCAGGCTAAGCAGGGAACCCTGATCCGCACAACTCTTAAATCGCAACTTGGAACACGGGCGTAGTTTTTGGCCACCCTACATCAGCATATTGGTGCGAAACATCTGGTGTGTGCTGAACAGCTATCTGTGCAAATGATAAACCTCCTTCAGAGCAGATTAGTTGGTAGGAGTGTTACTGACTCCTAAGCAGGATTTTTCATTCTGTTACTATAATGGAGTTACTCCCAGCAACTCTGGAAAGGAACTAGCGCTTAGAGTCTTTCATTTCAGTTCTGGCATCGCTTTCCCAGTGAGCCTGTCCCATGGGAAATGTCTGAGTGAAGCACGTGTGTTTTTAATGCTCTTCATGACATAATTAGGTCAAACATGATAAGGTCAATTTTACTTACACTGACTAAAGTTAGAAGTAAATGAAGAATGACTTTCGAGAAGTGTCTAACCTCACAAGTGAATCAGATCTGGATGGAAATGCTCTCTGCTTTATATCTGATAAGAGGTGCCAGGGGAATGAGAAAGGCTGCTCAGGCATTTATGGTCAAATAAATAAAGCACCATGTAGTGTATCATACACGATCTGCACTAAGCTATCAGCATAGACTTCGGAAGGGAAAGCAATCAAAGATAGCTGTAAATCAGGAAGACACAAGCAAGGGTTAGGGCTAAAATGGATTTCAGTAAACCAGTTTCATTTTGCCATCTGCTGAACACAATACGCAAGGCGGTAAACCACAAATGTAGGGAGCCAGAAGAGAGCAATTTGCTTGGGATCATTTCCTGTGAATTTTATTTACTGCT
>NW_009631265.1:0-32329 GCF_000690535.1 Cariama cristata | reverse complement strand
TGATTTGTTTGTGGTGCCAGGGGGGGGGGGGGAAGATTCCTGTAAGTAGATCAGTCCAGTCTCATGATTACAGCAGGACAGTGCTTGTACAGACATACCTGTGACAAAAGAGTGGATACATTTGCATAGGAGAATTAGAAGACACAAAACCAAACTTGAATATATCTTTGGGTCTTTACCACTAGCAGAATATGCTATTTCTGAGCAACCATGAACTAAAATTTCTGGAAGAATTTAAATCTAGGTGAACTTGATACCATAACTGATAGAGAGCTAAAATCTGACTCTTAGTTAATCGTCATCATCGTTAATGACTGCACACCTAACAGACATTACTTGTTTCATCATCACAGTGTGTTTCACCGTGCATTTTACAGTGGCTTCTTATGTAAAGCAAATGCTTGCAATTTGGCCGACTGCATGCAAAGGATTTTTGACCTCTGTGCATCTCTCAAGACATAGTGGTGATGTTTGCTGGGCAGAGTTTACTCCCTGTCCTCATACTACGCTTGGCAAGCGTAGTTCCAGTGCAGCAGAGTGACTATTCTTTTTTCTCTCCATCAGAAATAGTTCCCAGAGATCTGAGGATGAAAGACAAGTTCTTAAAGCATTTAACAGGTATGTTTTAATTTTCCATTGGCAGCCATCATTTCATGTACATACCCATAAGCTGCACTACTCTTCCTGTGAGCTGTGCTGATTCATAACTTATTTTTTCTTTATATTTCAGGTCCACTGTACTTTAGCCCAAAATGTAGTAAACACTTTCATCGGCTTTATCACAATACAAGGGACTGCACCATCCCAGCATGTAAGTGCCAAAACCGGAGACTTTCATAAAAGAACAGAAAACTCTAAAATTTAATAGCTCTATGAGGTACCAGTAGTGATGCAATGTTAGAATACGTTCCTTGCAATGAAGAAATTGGAGTGCTCTAAAATGTCCTGAGTACACTTTACAGCGTTGCTAGAACAGCATCAGCATTACAGCGAGGAAAATGGAAACACAACTTTTTTCACTGCAAACACACCACGTAGAATGGCTGTAAACACGGCTTCCTCAGGTACTGATGCATGTGCCTCTCTGGTTCCAAACCAAAGGCGTTTCTTTTCATAGGAACGCAGGACTCCTCTCGCAAAGCTCTCATATTTAATTTCTAGTGCTGCAAATTCAAGAGAGGATCAGAAATCCAGGTGGGGCTATTTCCTTTTCATTGATTGTTTATGTAGAACATGTTTTATAAACATTATGGACGTTTTATCATTTTATCATGTATGACTGTTCATCCACCAATCTACCGGTGATGTCGACAGTGAATCTTTGCAACCCTTGTCTTCAGTGAATGAAAAAAGTAGAACTTCCTAAGGCCTGGCAGCACAGAGAATTAAAAAAAAAAACAAAACCCAAACATTGACATTTGTCAGTGAGATGTGACTCCAGATTCATACTGAGGTGGACCTGTTGAGTAAGCAGATGCTATTTTAGCACAGCCTCTTCAGAATGGAAGCACACTTTATTTTACTTGTCTGAGGTCCACCAGTTGGGTCAGTAGCAGAGCTGGGAATAGAAACAAGCGTTATAGATTCCAAGTTTCAAGTATTAATAAATATTTCAGCCCAATGTATTTTAAAGGCATATTTGGTAAGAACTGTAGACTTTTTCCCTATTTGTAAGGCTTCAGATTAGGAGTACCTTGGAAAGACAAGGATTTATTGATAATGGCTAACCAGATCACGTTCCGTTTACATGGATGGAGATGGAAGTTGTTCATAACTAGTTGGTTTTGAACAAGCAAACAGCCATATTACTTTTTTCATGAGGATCACAACACAAACATCATTTGACTCAGCACTAATGAGTACTCCAGGCTGTGAAGCTAAAAACTAGTTGGTCTTAAAAGTCTGAATTAGCGTTTTCCTCCTGACAGGTGCCATACCCACCAACATAATGGCTGGATAATGGAGGATAATTTGTATGAATGGCAATTATAGTGTATCTATGCTGTGAGTTAGGGATTGTTAACATGGCATCTCTAGGAAACATTAGCTGCAGTTACTCATTAATGAAATAATGCTTAATGCAAATCAACATCAGTCACCGGACTGGACTGACTAGCATCTCCTTAAAAGTAGCTTTCTTCTAGGAAAATGAGGTAAACAGCCTGCTTTAATTCTTCATGCACAGTATGATGTTACTTTTTGATAATATCCTGATTTCAGGTAATACTGTTCATTCTGTGTAGAAATTCAAAGGCCAAACAACAAAGACATTAAAAGCATCTGTGATGCTGCAACACGGCGGTAGCCAGTACAAAAAAGCATTTTGTCAGCAAACCTTCTAGTACTTTGTACAGCATAGTAGCATTGGCACCTAAAAAGTAATTTACGCTGCTGTCTGTCCATAACCAACTTTCACAATATTTGCTTTCAGTTTGCCATGTTAAAGAAAAAAAAAATCTGATTAATTTTTTAGTTTTGCATTGGTTCTGCCTCTTATCATGAATGCATCAAAAAGTAGAAGGTAACTAGAATAAGAACCACTAAAAATAGGACTGCTGTGGAAAAAAACAATTTTACTAGTTTTAAGATGAAACTGGATACAGTTATGAATGAATCTGTATGATGTGGTGACCTACTCAGTTTGGACTTCACATTCCTATGGCTAGGAGATGTTATTTGTCTAATTTAACAGTTTTCCCAAGACAAAAATTTATTGGAGAGTTGCATTACTTAATACTAAGTTGATAGACTTGCTCACTGAGAGCTGGATCTCAAAGATGGATGAGCACTACTTATTCTTCCTCTAGTATGGAAATACTACAGTCCCATGTTTAGATCCCACATTTAAACACAAACACAGATGCAGAAATTTTCATACGTACATACACTTGGAAGGCCTCCAAGCACATTGATGCTATTTGTTTATAGACAGTAGATACGCAGAAGTGAGTTGCATAGTTACACGTGCCATTAGACAGGGCTTTCAGTTACGCAATTTTTACACGCTCCATTTCTAAGTCTAAGGAGATGTTGTTGCAAACTCAGGTGTTCATTGAACTTTATTATGACAATAATTTACACACTGTTCACAATTTTGATTTTTAAAGGCAAAATCGGTTACTTTAATTATCTATTTATGCTCTTTTTTCATGACAGACTATAAAAGATGTGCCAGGCTTCTTACTCGGTTGGCAGTAAGCCCGATGTGCATGGAAGGATAAAGGTAAGCTTTTCCGTACCAGTCATGACATTCTACTGCATAGCAAAGCAGTGGATTTTGTGTTGCACACATGAAAATTCATGGGAGTCTAATAACCATTGTCCTTTGGCTAAGGTGCTGCCCTTTCA
This sequence comes from Cariama cristata, assembly GCF_000690535.1. Classification (NCBI taxonomy): domain Eukaryota; kingdom Metazoa; phylum Chordata; class Aves; order Cariamiformes; family Cariamidae; genus Cariama; species Cariama cristata. Next base: position 28,981 of record NW_009631265.1, on the reverse strand, counting down.
GAGTACTTGAAGTAATTGGCTTAATCTGGCAAATATTGGCAATAAATAACGGGTACCCTCTGCTGGAAGTCATTATATAGAAGTCCATGTGCATCACCTGTGAATTATTCAAGGCAGCATACAGTTAGCAGATAGTGAATTTGTTGTTATAGAACAAAACACAACAGCTGTCGCTTATTTTTCAAGAGTTGACTCAGTACATGATTGCCTGTATTGGCAGCAGCAGCCCTTTTGTGTGTGCAGCTGTAGATCTATGGTGTACATTTTAGTACGAGTTAATATATACATAGCTATACACATGAAAGCTTTATAAATGCAGATAGGTTGCAGGTGCTTTTATAGTAATTCAATTAAAATGCATTATTAGTAGCATTGATAAACTAACTTTAAGCTACTTGGATTTCTTGGGATTTTCATTGTGTTCACCTTTCATGTCTACGGGTTTATTCCTTCCCTTTTTGACTAGATGTACCTCCAGTTCCTACAAACACTTGAGGACTATGACCATGCACCAAAATAAGACCAAAAGCCAACCAACCAACCAACCAACCAAAAACGTACTCCTAAGCTATCTGTATTTCTAGAAAACTGACACACAATACAAAAGGACTAATTTACATTCTGTCCTCAACCTTTGCCTGAGACAAAAATGTGACCTCTGACAAAGGGATATGTAATAACCCATATGGATTTGTCAGTAACAAATGCTGTCAAACCAAGATATTTTAATTCTCTGACAAAATACACATCTTGGGGAGAGAGTCAGTGAGAAAAAGCGATAAATGTTAAGCATCTTAGTTTATTTTTTTAAAGCATCGACACTGTTTTGCATGGCATTCTCCCAAGCAAGCTAGGGAAATATGATCTAGACAAATATAAAAATGGCTGGAAAAAAAATACCAACAAGTTATTAGTGCTTCACTGTCAAACTGGAAAAAAGTATTGAGCAGTCACACAGCTTCATTAGGGGTATGGTATTGTTCAATATTTTGATTAATAACTTGGGTGACAGAAGACAGTGTATTTATGGATGACAGTAGTGTAGAAGCAACCATGATAATGCACAGTCTTGAAACAGAAAATAATCTTGGAAAATTAGCTGAATAGTCTAAAACCAGGATAAAATTTAAAGGGAAGAGCAGAATTATGAAGTCATGCATGAGTAATTAACTGCAGAAATACACAGCAAGTTGTGAACAGCTAGACAGATAGTTCTGTAGAAAACATAGGGGTTGTCATGGATCACAAACTAAGCATGTCAACTGTGTCACACTTGAAAAAAAAGACAAACATCACACTGGAATTTATAAATAGCAACATTGTTTATAAAACACCTGAAATAATCACTGTTGCTGGAATACTGTATTTAATTAAGGACACCACAAAGACATATGGGTTCTTCTTGTAAGAGTCCAAAGAACAGCAACATGGATGACCAAAGACCTAGAAAACTCAGTTTACAGGAACAGCTAAAAGGAATTGGGATTATTTAATCTAAAGAAAAGACAACTGCAGGAAAACATGATGGAGCTATTCCGTTTCATTAAATGTGGGTACAAGCCATGCTCTCTATCCAGTGTGGATAAATAAGACATAATTTGTTTAACTTTGCAACAAGAGAGGATTCCAGCTAGACGTTAGAAAAGACTTTCCTAGTGGCAAGGGCAGAGGTAACATATTAAATCATTAGATGAAATTCAGCATCCTGACTTAACGCTAAACTCCTCAACATTTAAGTATTTTCTGCCTGACTTCCTAAAATAAACCTAAACTAGCCCAGCTTCAGTGCAGAATGCTTATAATGCCCGGTAACTGTCACATTACTTGTTGTCTTCATTTGAAACATGCAGCCATGGAGAGGAATACATTGTGCGTTCCAGCATGGAATAAGGACATATAGTATCAGGACAAATAAAAGATAGCAAATAGGTAAATCCTTTGATCTAGCTAGGAGAAATGCCAGGGATTCAACCTGTTAATTGTAAAATCCAGAAAGCAAGGAACAAATTAGTTATTATATAATGATAGTCACCTGCAAAAGATGGGCGACTAATGTTATCACCAATACTAATAACCAGATACAGCAGAGTAGGGAATTCTTTTCTCTTTCCTTAGAAAGTTTCATCTGTATCTTTACATCCTAGCATGTAAACACAGACTCATAATATGAAGGAAGAGTAACTAAAGTAGTTCACATCTCAAGCTGGGAGTCTGTTTAAAAAAAGTCCGTCTCATACTGCCAAACAACTCCTTTGCTCAACTAGCAGGTGTGTTTCAGTGTGAGTAACAAGCCTCCACTTTGGTTATTCTCCATAGACGCAAATCAGTAGTAGTATCAGCACTCTTAAGCAACCTCTATGAGTAGAAAGGAAGGCTTTTCTCTACCACATATGCCTCGACATCCACAGGTGTCCCCATAAAATTAAGCATCCTTCCTCCTCAAAGCTTTTGCACTGCATCAGTTCAGTTTGTGTGGGTAAGACATCCCCTCTCACGGGAAAGCATAATGCAGGCTTTATTTGTTTTCATCATTTCATGAGCTGAGCTGTAGAAAAATGAGTTCTTTTTGTAGTTTTCCATTTATCAAATCATCCTTTTTCTCCACAAAGTATATAGTTATCATCAGTCCAAAATGTTTTCAAGAAGTTGCAAAGTTTTGAACATAGTACCACTTAATACATAGCAAGACAAGATTTCGGAGCCGTTTCTTGCTTAAGATGTCTCTCTAGTGTACAAAGAATTTATTTCTAGTCTGGCAATAGGTAAACACTTCTGGTTTCTGCCACAAGGCTACTAGTTAGTGTCAGTTCTAAAGCTCAGACTAACTCCTGAATATTAGGTAACAAAAATTTCTGATGTGATACTACTCCACAAAGGACTAAATTCACGAACAGAATTTGACCGTTTATATTAATTGTAATGACATTTAAAAAAAAACCTTTTTAAATTCCTGTATTATAAACTGCTAAAATAACACATTCTTTATTATCCACACCTACATTTTTTTTCCCCCCAACAAATTAGATTTCCTGTTTTGGTCAGTATCTAGGTTGGGCTATAGATGCCTTATTGCTTTTTGATACTCTGGCAAACTAGTATTTTTGATGCATTTTTCAGATCCATGGACATCTGTCCATGTTTAGAGATCAGTCTGGGGGAAGAAAAAGAAAACAAAGAGGATAGCTGTGTTTTTTATTTGTACTTAAAATGCATTTTGAACTATCATAGTTTTAAAGCACACATGATGTTGAAACTCAGTGCTAAGATCAAACAAGGAAATAGGATGCGAAAACAGGAATTAGGCATCCATTACTGTCACAATACGTACCTAAAGGGGTGTCTGTGTGATACGTTGGTCTTATGGAGCCTTCACTTTTTCTCATTTATCTTACACGTACGTAACTGGGCTCCAGCTTCTCTTTTTTTAGAGCGTACGTTCACATTTTGCCTGTCCCACAGATAGAAGCGATGCAGGGACCCAGTAACAGCCCTTTTACTTGTTGAGATTGCACGAGTGAAGCCCGAGCAGCATATTTGTGTTACCACATCACTCAGGAGCCCTTGTTTTGGTTTTTTTTTCCCATCAGCAACGCAGGCCATGTTCCCTGGTTGCCACCAGCACCGTCTCTGACCAGTTTTATTCTGTAACACCTTCTTGTGTTCAACGCAGCTACGCTAGAGTCCTGTCCTTGATGCTCTTTTTTGTTCTGTTCTTCAGCCTCATTTTTCTCCCAGTTTCCCAACAGTTCCCATACTGCATGCTTGCTTTGCTCCACCCCATGCAGATACATTCCTTATGTTGTCCATATCGGCAGCAGGTAAGAAATGTCAGGAACAAGATTCCTTAAGTCTTCACCCAAAGTTCCCAATTCAGATCTCATGGATTTCCTGTGACAGATGGTGATGAATCTGAAAATGAAAATCTGGTCTCTTTGACAGCGTTTGTCACAATCACTTTGGCTACAGTCAGACAGATTTTACCGCTTTTATGTGAAAGCTGCAGGTGCTACTGTTGGTGCCCTCCCTTTTCCATTACCTGTTCTTTCAGTGTTTGCTAGAGACCAACACTGATCTCATAATGTAAGCTTAAACCCTCCCGGTACCATGAGGAGTAGTTCAAGGACTAAGGACTGCATTATCACGTACGATTACATACTTCCGTTTTGAAGATTTCTTCTAATTACTGTTGTACTGAGGAGTATTTATCTATTTTAAACTTTTTAAAGTTGCTACAGTTATTTCAAATGAACAGCATAAAACTGACACAAACAGTTTTACACTAGTAAATACAAGTCTAGTGCAAGTAGTAGGAATCTTGGGCTAAGCAGAGAAAACGAGCTTTATGTACTATAAAAAGTGTATGAAAAAAAAAAATCTACCAGTTGCTTGTTTCCTAGAGAAGAAGATATAACTAACAAGATTTAAAGGAAAAGCAATAGATACAGTATTTCTTGCTTAAAAGTACACGATAGGGCAAAAATAAATATTTATACATATGAAGGCTGAAGATTCTTTATAAAATTTCTAGTAAGCTAAAGCACACTGATAACTGAAATTTCCTTTAGAACTTGGAAAAATCTGTGTAAACTCCTCAAGATATATTGACCATACTGGTAATATATATTAAAAAGGCTGAAAATGCAAGATAAACTTGGAAACTTTACCTACATAAAGAGAAAACTGAGACACCGCACTAATACCCTGTTCCTGTATACCATATTATATATCCATTATTTCAAATTATTCTTAAACCAAAGTAGTATTTGGGCTCTTAAGTTTTGCTTGAAGTGTTTTGTAACAATGGCAACAACAGCCCTTAATTGCTTTCTCTCTTAGAGTTTCTTATTCAAACTGACATTGAGTGCACTCAGGAAATGTCAGACACTTTCATTTCATAGAAGTGAAGGTGGAATTAAGGTGTGGGGGTTGCATATTATGTAGTGAAGGCAGACCCTTTTTTTCTAGAAGGTATAGCTTGATCCATCCCATACAACTTCCCGTGACACGTTCAATCACCTCTGCTTAGTTCCCAGGTAACTAATTTGAGACTTTTATCAGAACTATTGCTTTGAATTAACTAGGCAGCCAGTGCGCACGGTTACTAGGGTGGCACAGTCCAAATTTGAGGCAACTCTGATTTTCCCTTCCTATGGGATCTCTGTGGCTAGCACCAGAGCTTTATCACCGTCAATGCATGGATCTCTGTGACCTGATGCTCACGTTAGAGCAGACTTCCACCTGGCTGTTTGCACTCGGGCAAGGAATTTTTTGATGTTAGCACGTGGAGGTTCTGCTACAAAATCCTACTGGCACAGGATTTTAAAGTTTATATTGATATTTAAAACACTAAATTCTTCTCTTACATAGGTTAGCTTTCTCTGACAGAGTTTATCATCATGCACAGACAATGACCAGAACCAAATTTGGAGAGCTGTAATATGCTTTTACAATAGCTTTCATTTCTGCTTTTTAAAATTGGAACAATTGTATCGTTTGGTTGGTTTCAGCTAATATTATATTGCTGGCTGGGTTTGGCTTTTGGTTGTTTTGTTTTGTTTTTTCCCCTCTTTTTTTGCATTAGCAAAGGGGAACTAAGAATTGAATGAAACGGGAGAAAGGAGTTGTATAGCTACCTATGTTCTCAACAGAGACTGTAGTCTAATAGTATTCAGCATCTCCACTGAGACTACCTGCCATCCTTCAGCTAAATTGCAGTCTAATTTTCCTAGACTGATGCATATAACATAGACTATGTGAAATAAATAAATTTTAAAAAGGCACAACAACAAATTGATTAATGCTAAAAATGTGGGGCCTTTACAAGGGTGTCTGGAAAGGCCAGGGATTTAGAAAACTGTCATTTAGCTGAGCACTGGGAATCTGAGACCCACAGCTTTGATCAGATGTCCCATTCAAAAGCAGGTAGAGATGAGATGACAAATGAGCATCCCATCCACTTCCAGTTTTTCACTCTCAGTGAGCTGCATATTCTCCTTAGTATTAATAATGAAAAAAACTATTTATTAAATTCTCAGTGTTTAACTTGTCAGTTGTACCACACACTGATCAAACCAAAAGCATACTAATTTGTTTTTAAAGATCACTTTTAAATATCTTGGCTTAAATAGGGGACAGTAGGGGCATACATACAGAAAATAAGCTAGATGAAAATGGAAGACAAGGAAAATTTATGTCAGCTTCCCCGCTAAGAAAGGATATTTAAAAAAAAGTATTTCTCCTATCTGCAAAGGCAGAAAAAACCTAAATTACATTAAGCTTTTCTGTAACATTATTACATTTCCTAATAGCTTTAAAAAAACTGCACAACTAAATATGTTTAAATACTACTAATAAGGATTTCTGTATGCACCAATAGCTTGATTTCCAATGGATTATGTCAACTATGAATGACTTTGCATTCAAATGATTCTATTACAAATTATACTTAAGCAGTAGAAAATGTAGAGAAACTCAAAATATCAAGAGAATTCATACCGATCATGGGAAAGATAGCTACTTATTTTCAGACAGACAGTATGAAAGTTTTAACTGTGAAAAGAAATGACATCAGCAGAACTGTAGTATCAGAGAACCACTGGTTTTTTATCTCCCACATGGACTTTTGGCACCTGCACAAGCTGCAGCTGAATCCGTTCCCATGTAAGAGCGGTGTCTTTCACTCCTGCAGTTCCTGTTGGCTAATACGTCACAGTGCATTTTTTACTTCGAAATAAGGGCATTAACAGGCTGTCTCAGGAACACCTGAAACCGGGTAGGCAGACTTCCAGCGTGCAATGGTCACCCGTCTAGAAAACGTGGTTGCAGAAAACAAACTCAGAAGTTACTGGAGAGAGGATGGATTTCTGGATATGTATACACAGAGATGGTCACGTTACATTTTCTCTGAAGGCTTAAAGGTGTGGGGGAAAAGGGTTGTGGAAACTTTCACTGCTCAACCTTTGAATTAACATTTCTAGAGTATATACAATATACATACATAAGCAATGTGGAAACCTCCAATTTTGTGTCAGTGATTTTGGTATCAGCATCATAGCCATGGTTTTGATGTCATTCCAAGAAACTATTCTGGGAAGAGGTAACACAACGGGCAGCAAATTGAACCACTGCAACTCCTACTCAGTTTGTGTTGCCTCAGTGTGTGCAGGTCCCAGAGGCTATATTTATATCACCAAATCTCAGAAAGTTACTTGTATTTGTTTCTTGTTTATATGAGTCCAAATTTCTTTACTGATGGGCCCAATGAAACATCAAATCCTTCCTAGATCCTTCAAACCTTACCTTGAGAGATTTATATTACTGGACATCGTATCAACAGCTTCCTGACACCAAGACATTAAGACAGAAATTTGCAATCTCTTAATGCTATCCTTGAGGTTTAGTCACTTTAGGAACACTCAGAGGAGCAGGCTAAACATAACTATGAGCACATTTTTAACGGGTAGAACTATTTTCCAAATTTGTCTACCTAAAAAGAACCAGCATAAAAAGGGACACTTTCTAAAATTTCAGCTTTGATTAACAAACAAAACAGTAATTTAGCAGTCAGGCTGCTATGAACTAAACTGAGCTAAATCAGAAAGGCACTACTGGGTCTTAAAGTTATTATTGAATTCTCCACTTCTATGTACTATTTTCAGTATGATGAATACATTCTTAAACACATGTATGTGAGAATAAAAATGATGAAAGGCAATCTTTTTCTTTCTTTTAATCCACCAGATGTTATTACCATGAAAAGAAACACCAAGAACCAAGAGAAGTGCCTTGGAAACCAACAGGGAAATAGAACTTACTACCTTTATAACATACTCCATTGTGAACAAGAGATTTATTTTTGCAGATTGACAGACTACTTCCCATAATTCTTTTAACATGCATTTTCTATGTCGTCAACAGTTTGCAGATTGACATTCTTTACAGTAGCATAACTGCCAGTAGCACTTAAGGCTCCATACTTAAAAACACACTTTACAACTGATGTGTAATGCTGCCAAAAATTACATAAACACAAATATTTCACCAAGAAAATTCATGTTCTATTGCTTAAATCTACAATTTTAAGGAATGTTTGTTTGTATATCTAGAACTACTAAAGATCTGCTCCACAGTGGTTGTGGTCACTTGATATCCTTTGTGCTGATGCAATTTTTTAAAAGTTTGGTTAAAACAGACTTGCATTGGGGTCACATTGTACCCTAGGAGTACAAATTGCATGACAAATGGGAACGTAATTCCAAGTAGTCATATTTTTGGGGACAGTGGAGCATGGATTTTGTACACAAACACAAGCTGCCATTAATTTACTTTATATAATAAATGTATAAAACATTCCAGCGAACGTGCAATATGTAAATACTGTAAATAACAAGCGTAAGTAATAAAGTGTTTGGTATTAAGTTGTTCTCAGTTTGCTTTCTGTTCACTGAATCCAGATAAACAAGCTATCTTCCAGTAGCTACTATCATTTATCCACAATTAAACCTCTTTCCAGTAAGAGTTCACTAGAGTAAGAAAGGAAGGTACACCCACCTCAGAGAAGTCCAGCAATTTGGACTTCATCTCTATGGATTTGTAAGGACGGACAGATCTGTGTGTTCCAGTCCTGTAAAATGCCACGAGCACAAGGCTCCTCCAATTCTCTACAGCATTATAAATTTGGATCTTTTTAATGACAAATGGTTGGTTTGGGTTTTTTGTTTGTTTTTTTTTTAAAAAAAAAAATTCTGCAGTCTGTTCATGATACTGCAAGGCAATATAATCAGAAAATGTCCAATAAATCATTTTAGTATCGTAAAATTTTTAAGGAGTCAGTGAACACTTACTCAAGAAGCCTTGATACACATTTCCTTTTCTTCCTTAAATCAAGTATTAATTGTCATAATAAAATGGCTCAAAGAGGAAGAAAGTTTTTATGTTTGATCTGCAGATGAACCTCACGTACTTTTATCTTAATACAGGCATTTAGCTTCCATTTTATCCTCAATTCAAACCACAAAATGTAAGAACAAACCAAGCACACCCCTCCCCACCCTGAGAAATAGCTAGGAGCTGGGATTGTTGAAATTAACACTTAAGAGCCTTCAGCATCTAGCTCCTTAGAAGAAAAAAGAAAAAAAAAATGGCAGAACTACAAAATCCCATCCTAGAACATGGCTGTATTTAGTAAGGGAGAAGTACATATTTTTTTATTTGCTTTCAGTGATCACTAAATGCTAAAGTTTCATTTCTCAACAGAAACCATGCATACTGAAAAACTAGTAGTTAAGGGAATCTACGGCTGCAGGATTTACTTAGCTGCTTTTCTGCTGTAAACGTGTGGGTGGAACTCTGTGCTTCTTTGTGGTTCCACTGACTGAAATCACATCACAGCGTATTACTTAACCGGATTTAAATTAGTATAAATCTTTCTTTTTGTAGTAAATCCGGTTAAATAAAAACTTTCTAGAAAATTTCCTTGTAAAAGGAAAATAGTAATTTATTTAATTATTTAATAGATGAATAGAAATAAATTAATCCCATGGAAGTTTTCTCTAGATTTAGCGGAAGTCATCATACTTTGACAGAAGATACAACTATACTATAGCAGATTTTAAAAATTTAGTCTTAGGTATAACCTTACGACCTAAACTAAAACAAGCCGCGGTGGGGGAGAGGGGGAAGGAGGAGTCAGTTCTGTATTTTTTCATTCAACATTACATTTTTCATGAGTGGTATTTTAAACCTGTAAGAGCTTAGTGATCTGTATGATACGCAACTGTGTATTAATCCTATGTTCACTTGTTTCTCTTGGAACCCAAATAACGGTACTGTGCAACTGTCCTTCCTGAAGGCTATTCCTGGTTTGTACTCCTGTACTCTACAAATTATTGTAAAATACCATGGTGCTCTCCTTCCCCTCCTCCAAAAGAAACCCATTAAGGATAAAATCAATCAGCTTTTTCCTCCTAGTAGAGCTAGTGAATTATTTAGCCAATAGATTACTTGCTGAAATATACCTCAAGGCTGAAACTTTTAAAATCTGAAATGAATTTAACACAAATAGTTTTGACTTAGTATCACTTTACAGGAAGACTGCTAAGCCTAGTGAAGGTAAACAACCATACCCTTTTATCTCCTTTCTGTTACCCCAGCAGCTCAAAGAGAAAGATTTAAGACTTTGAAATCTTAACTTTAGTATGTTTGAAACTATAGTTTTACTCAGTCATGAATGGGAAAGCACAAGCCACCATGTTCTCAATCTTCTGAGTTATTTCACTTTCACGGGAATATTTTAAATGGTCATTCTGGCAGAGAATAACATTAGATTACGCCTAAATACTTCCACTTCTGAGGTTAGTGCATAAAACCACATTTAAGATGGTTTGTCCCTAACTGCCCATCATTTTCCCTCATTTATTTTGTGTCAAAGCATTCATAAAAGAAATGGAAAATAATTTTTTTCCCCGAGTCAGTGCTTGATCTCACCTGAAATATTTTATATATATATTACTCTTTGTCCATGAAGTGAAACATCTATTAACTTGCAAATGCCTAGCTTGTTCTTTAAAAGTCAAAACTACTGCTAATGCAGTAATGCAAAAAGAACCTGATTTCTGTATTTAAGTGTTCCACCTACCACTTGCCTTTTTTGTAAGGAGGTTAAGTTTTATGTCTGATTGAAATTTTAACACAAAAGACAAACCTCACTAACACAAACACAGCTGTTCTACAGCAAGAGTCCCAGGAAACTTAATCCCCACTGTGCAGGCTGCAGCACACGCACAGTGACACTAGGATTCCTCCCTCCCCAGGAATAACAGGGTCCTCTATCGAAAAAATGCATCCCTCTGCCTGAAAGGAGAGTGGGTGACAAATACAGAGGCTACTCTACTACTTTGGAAGGCAGACAGAGGCAAAACAAGGCTAAATAAACACGAAAGCAAGGTTTACAGATCCAGTTTTACAGATCACGTGGTAATGCTAGTTCATACCAATCGTTGTATTATTCAAAATAGGGAAGTTATCATGGTATCAGTTACATGACTGATCTCAGCACATTTCTGTTTCTAAGGCAGAAATGAAAGGTGATGTTCAGACAAACAGGCATGGATTTTTACAAAGCATTCAATTTTTGCCCAAGAGCAGAACTTTCCACTTTCTGGTCTTCTGTTAATTTTGTATTATATTACAGATAGACTGTCTTCAGGTTGAACTATACACTCAGAGAACACTTCTGACAGGCTATCCATTCTCCTGAGTAAATCTGAAAATACTGTCTGACACTCACAGGTCAGGAACTGGGATTATAGCAAATTTCTCACTGATTATATTGCATGGATTTGAGTATTTTACTCCTATGAGATACAAAATGTACATTTCACATTTAGGCTTTTAAGCTGACCTGTTCTGTCCTCAACTTAAATGCTATGGTACATGTACTTCTATCAGTGTGCTAGGAATTGACCACAAGACCAAAGGAAGACTAGCCAGAGAAGTCCTATTAATATCAACCACTATTTCTGAACTGAGCTCATCTTAATTAGTATAAAAATGTCCTAGAACAAAAATTATTTCTTCTTTGAATAACTGAGCATTTAAGCAGATTAAAAAAAAACAAAACAAAACAAAACATTTTCGCAGGATCCTGACGACACACACAGAGGTTTTGCTTGCTTAAGCTTTGAAATAGTGCTAAGAAGAATGTCTGTCGGGGGGCAGGCAGTTCTTTTAGTCTAGCAGGCTCAATGTGACACAGCTTCAGTCCAAAGGCTGTCTAATGATACAAGGATGACACGCCTAAGTTATCTTACATGAACTATTATCTCACAGACTCCCAGTGACAGTTTATTTCAATTAACTCACTAAGGGCACAATGCGAAGACCTCAGTTTAGTTAGTATAGCATATAAAGAAGCAAGACGTTACTTTTTCAGTGCTTTTGAGAAAGCACTGGAAGAGTTTACAGATAAATTTATTCCGAATGACATACTTTATTACTACATTGATATGTGACAAAACGGTGGATCATCTAATCCAATTAAAACTTCTCTATATTTTTTAATTACAATGACAGAAAAGCTAAAATATAAAATTAAACTGAAAAAATTTTGAACCTACTGAGGCATAATTTTGCAATTTAAATACATCAATCAAGTAAACCTTACATATTTCAGGAGAAGCTAATTATTTTCTTTCAGAAATAAAATGATGACGCATTAATGAGATTTCTCCAAAAATGCTTTACAGCACCTAACACACTGCTCGTAAACAGTTTCAAAGTCCTTTTCATTCCCCTAGAAAAGAACAGAGGGAAAAGAATGTAAGAATAGCAACACTGGCTCAAACAAAAAAATTTCGCAAACTAGTTGTCAGTAATGGCAAATAACTGACATTAGGGAAGAATGAGAACAGTACAAATACTTGGTGATAGTTTTACATATTTCTCCCTAATTTGAACTATTTGCAGCTCAGGAATTTCCACAGCCAAACACTGCGACTTTGTACTCAACAGTCCTGGATGAACTTTCCTTTACAGATTTCTTCCATTCACTTTTTGAGCTCTTGTCTTTTTTCTTTTTTTTATTATTATTTTAAACATTCACAGTAACCTGTTGAGTTTTGCAGTTTAATGAAGCACTGTGTGGAAAAAAAAACCCCACGTCTTTTTGTTTTGAACCCACTTCCCACTAATGCCATTTAATATTCTCTACTTCCTGGGTAATGAATAGCAATTCCTTCTTCACCTTCTCCGATGATACCAAGATTTTATAGAACCCTACTGCATCTTCATCCACTTCCTAAACAGAAGAATCTTAATCTACTTGGTTGCTCTTGGCTGATATTATTCAACTTCTTAGACCATCTCTGTCCATGTCTTTGTCTCTCTCTTTCCTGATTACATCCTCTTTGCAAGAAGGCTGATCAACCAGGGCTTCACCCAATACTGAAAATATAGGTGCACTGCAGTATTTAAATTTATGTAACTGTTATAAGCATAAAGACATGTTTTCCTTTCCAATCCCAATAATTTATAGTTTTGTTAAGTAATTTTAAAAATAGATGTCTACACTTAGTTTTTTATAACATCGGATTGTATGTCACCTGTCAACTGCAGGATCTGCGAAGATTATATACTATTCATATACAATTTTTAATCAAGCCACCCAAAGAATTTCTTACACATACATAGTATGGATCTTCAATAATAAGTTGTTTCTGCGGATCGTAACTTCCAAGTAGTTCAATTTTGGCCTTGCAGTCTTTAACTTGGTTGCTTTTCCTTTTCAGATCTCTATAAAAGAGAAAACAAAATTTTCCCATGAATTTTTCTTCAGATTTTTTTTGGCATCAGCATGAGATGCTCATGACCATTTCTAGAGAACACAGGAAAATAATACACATCTGGACTCAGTCAATTCTGTGGACTCTCTATGCTGCTGCTTGCTTTCATTTGTTTCTTGTTGTGTGGGGTTTTTTTTAATTGAGTATAGAGGACATATACACAAACTTAATTGAGAGCATAAACAAGCATCAGGCACTTAGACCTAAGGCTTAACAGAACTTTGTAACAGTAAGCTCATCAACTTCATCGTCAAATCAATCATTAGTACTTTCAGCATCCACCTTTAGCTTGTATTGAACAAAAATAATTGAAATTATCCAGATGTTTTTCCAGAAGTGTGAGTAAGCCTCTCCAATCTGTTCAAAACCAGTGTTTTCAATTGGTATGCTGCAAGTTCTCTCAATACTACCTCTAACTCATGTGAAGTCCTACTACATTCAGGTAACAGAAAACGGTAAATCGGTGAGCAAGACGTGTCTTCCCTTTGAAATACTGTAAAATTCCATCAGTTGTCACATCCTCTTTCTTCTACATTGCCTCCCATTGATAAAACATACTAGTTTTGAGACTGTATTTTCCTCATCCTCCTTTGGGCTGTTCACCAGCCCAAATGCAGTTAAAATGTACCTCTCATCATCTTCACATTAAAAGCAGCTCAGTACTGTTATTTTCACAATGCTGAACAGCCAGAACATATTAAACTCTTTTAATATTACACACCTCCATCCCAAATCATCATTTTACCTACCCAGCATGACAAAAAAGCAAAAAAACCCTGTAAATACTTAGTCACAAGCATAATCAGTTTTAAGAAATTAAAATCTAATTAATTAATTAATTCCGGTTAAGAAATTAATTTCAGATAGTTTAGAAATAGTAGTGAGACCACATAACTGTTTTTCCTTGAAGAAAAATCAGGACTTCTCTATCAACTAAGAAGTTATTGCTTGAATTTACAGATTTTCAATAAATTCTCTAGCCTTTTATTATTAAAAAAAAGTCTAAGCATTTCCTTCAAGGCTTTTGGCATACCACTTAATGAACAGGAGAGGGCCAGGTGTCTCTGATACTAAGGAAAAGGGATGTCCCAAATCTTCCTTTTCTGATATGACAGGCACTCCATCAACACCTGGAATCAGCTTGCCCTCCTAGTGCTACGAATAGGCATTCCCAGGGAAAATGGTTGAACTGGGTGCAAGTTTAAAGTGAAACTTAAGTGTAGCAGTAACAATATCACTATTATAGTTGCGATGTTTCTTCTGCTCTACAGCTCATATCACATAAATTGTTAATATAGAAATGAAGTTTCCATTTAAGAATTCAAGTGAAAATAGAAGTAAGCCTAGTCACGTCTTTGCCTGACACGCTGCGATCAAGCCAAGTGTTACACACCCGTCATACATGCAGGCTGTGTAAGGGAGGTCATTCAACACATTCTAGAAAATTCAACATAATTATACATATTTCAGCTAAGTGGTGCTGCTTCTAAAAGTCTTTATGTGCTTTTATTTGGTTTTATTTGGTTTATTTGGTTTTATTTGGGGGTTGTTTTGTTATTGGTTGTGGTGTTTCGGGTTTTCATTTTGTTTTGTTTTTTGTTTTTAAACTAACTTTATAGTGGTCCTTACAAGCACTTTGACACTTGTAGTTTATTAAAGCTCAGCCCCTTAACCCCAATCATCAATATGTACGCAATTAAGCTGAAATTTTGCTAATGATATCCACATTTTCACAGTAGGCAGCTACTTCACATAATCTTTCTAAAGCATAAATTGTCTCAAAGACGCATTTAATTAGAACATGGCTAACAGTAAGAAAGAAGATTTCCCCCAGCTAGCAACCTTACTTATTTCAGAGCTCACTCTATTTCTATTAAAAAAGAAAAAAAACTCTACACCATATTTAATCCCTTCCAAGTTTCCACAGTGTCTTTTAGATCCCATGCAACTAGAAAAACAGATCACTTCAATCAAGACAGTATATCCTCATCCTTAACTATACAGGCATCAGCTGCACATCTGTAGCACAAAGCATACTAAATTAAATGTCCTTAATCCTTGAGTGGCATGTATCACACAAATAAACCATTGAGTTCTAGCTCATTAAACTTATTAGAAGTGAAGAATCCAGCTATTAGGATATCATTCACACACATACATATGGAAACACACCACACCACTCCTCCCCCCCAAAAAACCCAAGACAAGCTAAGCAGTAAAACATGACATCTGTCTTCAAAGTGACTTACAAGACATCACTACAAGTAAGCCACAGGAATTTGTTCCATTTCTTCATACATTACCTTAGATTGCTCTCATCCATACAAAGTATGTAATCAAAGGTCTGGAAATCATCTTTTGTAACCTAGAATTAAAAATAGGTGCTTTAGCCTACAAACTGTGTTTGATTTATAAAAAAGGGGGAAAAAAGTATTTTCAAATTTTGCAGCTCTGATTTATTAAAAGAGACAGGTGGAAAGAATAAAACTGTGTATCTTCAACAACTTTTACAATAACTTTAGGCATTTTAAATGTACACTGCCACGATTATTTATCCATTTCTCCAAGTTTTTCACAAAAAAAACCCAAGTTAGCTATTTTACCAATACTTTTCTCATGCATCAACTTAGAGCATCATTACAAGTGACATTTCTAATGCTTTCCAATTACTGAAACTAAAGCAGGTTTCCAGTTGTGGAAACCATGCAATACAAATGTAGACAAATTACTTTCTTGATAGGAAAACAAAAATGTAGGTAACCTGGAATCAGTTGCAATACTTCCAATCCAGAAATTTGTCACTACAGAGAAAAAGATATCAAGTGAAATTCAGAGCTGAAGTATGATGGTATGAGTTACAATCTCTTAAAAACAAATGCATTCACAATATTTTAGGCCATGCTATGATGTGAAAAAATCTGGGATCTATTGTACATCTTCCTACCATCATACCATCTGTTCTTTTTCTTTCCTGCAGGTTACTGACTCCTAAACATGAGATCCGAGTTCACAGTCAGGTAGGCAAACATTGCAGATAAACCACTAACTTAAGTACTACTGTTATCTGTATTGGAATAAGGATGGCTACAGATTTTTACCAGTATAATTGTATTTTAGTTTACATTTAAGCCTTAGCTCAGAGCAGAATCTTCCCAGATCATGCCCACAATGCACAGTATACTAGTATAAGATATCTGAACTAAGTGTCCATAATGAGGATGAATAAAATCTATAGTGAGTTCACATTAAGACTGTATTTCACACACAGTCCTACGTGTAGCATCATAAGCAAGAAACTTGGAAGTTTGTTCAGTACAGGTTTTTCTTGCAGGCTTCTCTGGGAAGGATGGGCTAGAGAAGTGACAAAGCAAGTGAACAGACAAAAAGGCAAAACACATTATAAGTCAGAGTTTTAACTTCTAAAAATTATTTACATATTTAAAGTTTTAGATGGCAAAACACCCACTTATTTTTTGTGCAAACAGCAAATAGATACTGATTAATCTCCCATAACAGGGAGTAAGAAAAGACGTACAGAAATTATCACCAGACTAAAACCATAAATGAAACATTCCACACAAGGAGAACTGAAGGGGTGATGTGTGGGAAGGGAGCATTTGAAAAGAAAGGGTTAATGGTGGAAACTAATGCAGACTTGTTTATTCTCAGTGTAAAAATATTTGCTGTATTCATGTAGTGCCTTTGACCTACAAAAATATTTTTGCAGTGGAAATAGCTCTGTTTTCCTGGCAACTCTAAGCAGTACTTCTACAAGCTGCTTCTGATTGCACTGCACAGCTAAACACTGGCCCCTATGAAAATACGTGGGCATAGATTTCTTCCTAGTACAGACCTATGTAAGAATAAAATAAAAAACAAGTGAAAAGGAAAAACACACCTGCTACGCTTCCCACACTCTCTGTATACTTGAGAACTTGACAGGTATTACCCTATGAACCAGCACTAATACAGTTGCAAATGCAGCTCTAAAAACAAGGTTACTGGTTGGCTTGTCCTCTTAAGCCCTACAGTAGTATCAGATACAAAAAGTTTAATTGAGCAAACTGCAGTGAACTGAAGATATTCCTCAAAACTATGAAAACTGGTATTTTGGGGGAAGAAATTGAGGACATAAAAATTTAGGTACATTTTGAGAAGAGCACTGGAGAGCTCAAGTAGTCAACTTTGGATGGAACCACACAGACAACAGTAACTTCACATTAAAAACATGCACATAACAATTATTAAAGACCATCAATGGAGGAATATACCATCGTTCCTATTCATTTGTTAAACACTTCCCTTTGTTTACAGAAGGGAAATCTCCTTCTCTCTGTCTTAGCAACCAAAGAGAGGCAGAAGTTCTCAAATTTATCCAGTTGTGAAACAGTGTTTAATACAACCTTCCTCTAATCTCAATTTCATATTTAAGGCAAGTGCACGTTATGAGTCATACAGAAATCAATTTTGGCCTCAGCATGAATAAAAGTGAAACTGATTAATACCTATCTGTTTTGCCCATGAAAACTAACAGCTTAGAGAATTTCAACAGGTGCATAAACATACAGCAACCTACCACCAACTAAAATTGGAACAAACTCTTTGGTTTTTATATAAATATATACATTTATTTTTATAATTCACTTTTGACTTAAAATTCACTTAAACAATCACTGTATATGATGCTAGGATGTAACCAATTTAACATTCTCTCTTACATAAATCATTCTTGTAGCATTTATGTCAGTTTTGAATAAAAAAAGATACAACCCATGATTATCATAATTATGCACAAAATTACATGAAAGAAAGTGCTTTTCACTGGGTGGGTAACAGTTTTCCACAGGAGTGAAGATGGTAATTGCATGAGGTACTCATCTTATGACAGTATTTCGAAGGCAACAGAAGATAAATCCCTCCTCTCTATTTCTGCAGCTTCTGTATTAAATCTTTCTTAATCTGTTCTGAAACAAGTCACACACAAAATTCTATCCTTGAGTTTCTCTCTAATAGTGAAACAAATACTTGTACTAACCTGACCGCTCTGAAAAGTCCTATTCTACACCGTTGAGTCCCACTCTTTCTAGAAGTACTGCAAGACCTTATCAGGTCCACACTTTGGGAGAACCAGCAGAGATTATTTGACAGAAGTTTGAAATTGGAGTTACATCGTTAACATCAGTGCAAAATGAACAGTTACCTGTAGTTCAGGGATTTGAAAACTTTCTTTATAAATGAAACTGCTTGTACTGGGATGTTTTAGATAAATTTTCATCCTGTTAGTCTTTTATTTTATTGTCTCATTCTCGTTAATTTTCTCTCCCTGTAATATGTAACATTTAGGCTGTTCTGCTTTAAAAATCTCTTCATTTGCCAGAATGTGTAAGCAAATGTCTTCATGAAAGTGTTTTTACTCCCTTTCTGCCAAAGGAGGATATATAGATTTGTTTCAAGGCAGAGGATCAACTAGTTTTAGATGCTTTGCTTTAGTTTAACCACTCATAAACCACTCCAGTAATACCTAAGAACAGTTCTCAAGTTTCCAAGGCTTATCTTTTAAGAATACAAACATATTACACTACTGTGACCGAAACACTGACTGATTAGCTTCAGTACCATTTAGCTTGCATAATGATAAATAATGCTGTTTATAAGACTGATACATAGTAAATCCAGAACTTCTAACAGGGAAGGATTACAATAGACTTTTTCTAGTAATTATTCTAATAGCAAAACGTTGAAAATCTGAAACGAAGTTGTGCTCAATCCTGTTTGTCTTATATAAGAGATTAGCATCAGGAGAGGTCAGCAGAGGGCAACTGACTAATTGAGAGAATTTATTTCAAAAAGTTAAAAAACTAAACATGTAGTCTTTGAAAGTGAAGAAAGTAAATATGACCTCAGTAAGGTCTAGTAAAATTCTGAAGGGAACAGAAATGGAAGATAATAACAAGACTACTTGATCTTTTTGTCAGTACAAGAACTAGTGGTATAAACTCAAGCTAAGTAAAGGTCAGGTCCTAGAGGAATATCTTATATCCAGAGAATAGTTAACTGAAGTAAGTTATGTGCATTTATTTGAGCATCTGAATGATTTAAATAGATGCAGACATATTTATTTCTGATCTGTCTGGAAGGCAGCATGGAAATACACATTCTTTTGTTAATGAAAACTGAGACGAGTTTTAGTAAAACTTACAAGTGACAAACCTGTCTTTGACTTAAGAATGCTTCAAGGGTATGTTTTCCTCTGAAGTTACCACCAACTGTGCTACCTACTAATCTTGGGTTTGAGTGCCTGCGTTCTAATTTAGCACTCTAGATTTTTTTTAAAAGACCTTCATGCAAGAGCAAAAGCTTTTTGTGATGAGTGAAAGGGTATTCTACTTCTTTCTGGACCTGCTAAATAAAAATACAATTCTTTCCCGGAAGAAGCATCACAGATGACTAGAGTAAGTCCATTTTTAAAAAGTATTTAAAAAATGTTTCAGAAAAATGCCCAAAATACTACACATTTGAAGGTAGGATCTTTCTATAATGCTTCCTAGTTATACTTCCAATGAAGCTTAGTAACATGCAACTCACTAACCTCAACTAGAAGAGTTAAGCCACTTTGGAGCCCTTTGAAAAGCTGCACACAGTATTTATTACTTGATGCTTAACCATGCATTGGTCAAATGACTTCTGTGATTGTAATGACTGGGGCTAAACAAAGCATGGGTATGAACAAGAAAGAAAATATACTCTCTTCTACCTGCCGTGCTTTATGTGCTGTCTCAATGCCATGATTTCTTAGACATTTTAAAGCCCTTGCATCTGGGGAGCGCCCCACGTTCCAGTCTGAAACAGCAGCACTGTCTGTCATCCACTGTAACAACAAAACAAATACATACACATATTTAAAGAAAATTAAAGTACGGTACCTGCCTGGCAATATGATTCATGGTAATGCCATGCTTCTTCATGCAAGTCTGTCCTCGATAGTCAGGAGGGCTTCCTATTTCATAGGTAGATGTCGCTGCACTGTCTATCCTCCACTACAGAAAAACAAATTTACATTTTTATGTTTCCTTTCTCACTCCTTGTATTTCTACTAACTGGCTACCAGACAGTTATTTCTTAGGCAGGAACAGAAATAAATAGCTTACCTTATTTTCAATTTTTTCATCAGTTACAAGTTTTCTAAAAACTGCTTCAGCTATTGGAGAGCGACAAATGTTTCCTATAGAAACAGGAGATTAAAGTGAAATTCCAGATGATTAAAAACAAAAAAACCCACAATAATTCTGTGAATTTATCAGCACAGATCAGACTAAAGATTTCTATTTACTCAGGTAAAATGCAGATTGCTTATGTTACTATAACTGAAGAGATTCTGCAAGGGTGGAAACACAGAGTCCCATACCTGGCTTGAGGCAATTTCCAGTATCAATAAAGACTGCAGGATGAAGGGATTGAGAGAAGCCTGGCGAGGAGGACTTGGGAATACCAGTGGGTGAAAAACTGGATATGACCCAGCAATGTGCGCTCACAGCCCAGAAAGCCAACCGTACCCTGGGCTGCATCCCAAGCAGCGTGACCAGCACGTTGAGGGAGGGGATTCTGCCCCTCTGCTCCACTCTGGTGAGACCCCCCTGCAGTGCTGCCTTCAGCTCTGGGGTCCTCAGCACAGGAAGGGCATGGACCTGTTGGAGCGAGTCCAGAGAAGGGACACAAAGATGATCTGAGGGCTGGGGCACCTCTGAGTGAGAAATGAGTTGTGCAGCCCGGAGAAGAAGGACTGGGGAGATCTTATTGTGGCCTTTCTATATATTAAGCTGTAGAGATAGGACAAGGAGCAACGGTTTTAAACTGAAAAAGGGTAGATTTACATTGGGCAGAAGGAAGAAATTTTTTTACGATGAGGGTGGTGAGGCAGTGGCAGAGGTTGCCCGGAGAAGTTGTAGATGCCCCATCCCTGGAAGTGTTCAAGGCCAGGCTGGATCGGACTTTGAGCAACCTGGTCAAGTGAAAGATGTCCCTGCCCATGGCAGAGGGGGTGGACGAATTACCTCTGAAGGTCCCTTCCTACTCAAATCTTTCTATGATTCTATACTATCCATCAACCTCTTGAAATGCGGTATTATATGAAAAGATATCTTATTCAAATAAATAGAAGGAACATTGTGTAAGCACATTGCTCTTTTCTCCTCCACAAAGTATCCATGTCCACAGAAGACCAGGCAAAATTACGGAATTTAAATGGCAGCAAATCATCTTTACCTTCAAATCTTCCTATACACTGGCAAATTTCAACTAATGCTTTACTGGAGAATCATGACTATTTGCCTGAAGCATTTGCATTACTACCTACCTGTTAACAAAAATTTTTGGACAATTCCAAAATACAGCCACCACCACTGTGGAACTAACGTAGTGGAATGGCTGAACAACCTGTAGCAGAAATGCTCTTGATCACCAAAGTGAAGTCACTGCAGGTTAAACTGAACCCTCGTCAAGAGCAGCTTCCTGATACCAATTCCAACCCCCCTAAAAAGAAATCAACTACACAAGCTCTAAAAATATCTCAGGAAAATAAATATTCCGAATTTTTTTTTTTTTATCCAAAATATGGAGGATTAGGAACAAAACATAACTGATGCAAAGCTGAAGTGCTGTCAATCAACCAGCAAACAGTTAAGGTACTTAATTATATAAATACGTAATCAGTCTTCCCTTCCAATGGCCTCCAGTTGCACTAGGCACTTGATCTGACCTTACTTTCAGCAAGAAAGTATTTCAACAATGAAACAGTGCCCCCTTAAAAAACAGAAATAATGGATCTACAGCATTTTTGCTCTACTGCTAAAGCTGTGACTAAGTTAACCATCTAAAGTAGACCTCTCAAATATGCATGCAAAAATACACATTCTTTGAAAAAGAATGACATGTCTCAACAATAATAAAAATTCTATTCAACTATGACTTTAACTCTTTCTACCTTTTATCCTTCAGAAATTCCAAGTAACTAGATGGATATTCGTAATATTTGATATGTCACCCAGATGCACAATAAATCATACAAACAATCTTCACTTTCTGTCAAAGAGAATGTATGACTTTGTTCATCTCTGACTTTTGAGTAGGTAAGTATAAAATATCACAAATGGCAACACTCATGTCTATACCTTTGAATAAATCACTCTTCTACTACTGATTAAATTCTTTCTAAACCTCAAACAGTAAAAAAAATGAAATGCCCATGAACAAAGCTAAATTTCCATCAGCAAAAAGAAATATTCAGATCAGGCACTTAGCCTCATTTTCATGCCCATGTTTTCAAACAAAATATCAAAGGCAGATACTTCACTGCTAAAGAGAAAGAAGCTGCTATGATCTGGGCATTTCATAACTTGCTGTCAATCATGCCAACTATAAAAAAAGGCAAAGTGGGAAGTGAACCACTGAAGTAATACAAATTTGCTGTCAAAGTTTTAGAGAACATCAAATCACTAAATGGGCAAAAGGAACTGGCTGACCATTGAGAAACTGATCTTGCTGAAACATTAAGTGAATTTTGATGGCAGTAGATCTTCTTTCGGGAGAAAGCATACTATTTCCCTTGTTTGAACTAGTTTATTCCAAGTAGAGAAACTAAATTGTTCTTGGAAGAAAAATAAAGCGGGAAAAAGATGGTTTTATTTACAAAGTGAGAAAACAGGTTAGTACTTATTAATTATAAAAATGTTAAAGAATATGGTAATATAAAAAATAAATCTCACTTCTTCAATTGAGCAAGCGAGTTAAGCATTAAACAATTTTAACAGGAAACAGAGGGAACATGGTAACATACAGCATAAGACAGAAAAGAATCTTCATAATCAACGAGCCCAGTCTCTTAATATTGCAGGTATATACAGCACCACTTCTCTTAGAAACACATCAAGCTCCCTTTAAAAAAGCATCATCTATCTTAAAAGGCTATTCCAGATACTCATTTCCTGTGGTAGCCTGAAATCTTCCAACTCCCGCTTAATATTTACTATTGGAAGTCTATGCTCATCAGACCTTGGTTAACATCACTCTCCATCTTAAAAACCTTTCTGTCCATCAAGGGATACAGAACCATTGTCAAGCATAGCTGGGCTAAACTAAACAAACCAAGCTCTCAGTCTCCTCCTGAAATTAACTGACTCTTATCTAATCACTCCAGGTAAGCCAACTCTGCACTTACTTAATTTGAATTTATTTTTCTTGAACATTGACAAATAAAACCACAGACTGCAGGAAAAGTTTTCACCAATTTGTTTCATAAAAGAAAAAAAAAAGTATGAAATATTTACTTAGCTGTTCTGAAAATTCTGAAAATAACCTAAGATAACTTCTACAATCACATTTGACTCCTCACGAATATCAAATTTGTAATCATAATCCCCTACTTCGAATTCGTCCATTCCCTCTGTTTCTCTGTTGCTTCAAACAGGTGACCTTTAAGTCTTCTTTCTAAACCATGAAATTCTCTTTCCATTACACCAGTGAAGCCATTCACTTCTTCCTGTACAATATTTTTCCTCTGTATGAATGATGCCATGCAACTGTGCATGAACAGTAAATGTCATTATTACGCTCAAAATTTCAGTAGTAAACAATGATCAATACTATTGGTCCTACTATTTCATTAACTAGCTCCCACAATTTCAAAGTGGTACTTTTGAAATAAAACCTTCATTTTTTTTTCTATTTGTTTAACCTTCTGTTTTACCCAGCTTGAATGACTTGTTCCAAATTTTCACTCTTCTATAACCTGCTCACTACTTAAAATGCCATAAATATAATTTTTGATGATACCATACCAAATATCATCATGAATGGCACCATGATCACTGACTAATTAAACATATTACCTACTACTCCTAGCAATAACTAGAAACTGCAGCTATAATATTTTTGAAACAAACACATAACCTAGTCTGTGACTTAAAAATTAATGTTTTCCATCTTGACCTATTCCAGATATTACCGGAGATATTAACGCTATCACGGAACTGTAATCACCATTCAAATCTATTCTGGGGGACTATGGACAGAATCCCAGAACTGACTTAAGAGAAGCTCTTTTTTTCCACATACTCGGCAATATTATTTTAATCCTAACTCTGTTTATCCGTGCTACTCCTTGCAACTGTTATCGCTCATCTTTTCATTAATGTAAAGCCTTATCTTATCTCACTGGCATATGCAAACTTCAATCCTTGTTTTCCAGTCATCGTCTCTTTCCCACTATAATTTCTATCCATTTCATATCCAGTTTTATAGCCCACATCTGTCTTTCCAGGCTTTGCTAAGGTTCCTCACAAATGCACAGTATTTCCTAAGTCATGGACTGACAGCCAGAGTTAGGGAATGAAGGGAGAAATCCCACAAAAAGATTCATAGGGAGATTACCTCCTCTGTGGACTTGGACTGTGTTTTCCTTAAATGTTATCTACACCTTATCTTTGCTACCTGCCCTCTTCTGGTGTTCCTTTCTCCTTTGTTGTATTTCTGACTGATCTGATCAAACACTTTTTATGTAAAGATAACAGTATTAAAGTTCTCTGAATCTCCATCTTCTCCCTTCAGTTTTTAAATTCCAACCTCTTTAAGTTGTAGTGACATTTTCAATCGTAGAAAACTAGTACCCAAGGTACCCAGACAGAGTCTGCCCACTGAAAGAAATCCTACAAACAGCTCCAAATATGATGATTCATGGATAAGAGACTTAAATTTCAATCACAGAATCAGTACTGGAACCATTTGTTGATCACTTTTAGAGAGTCATGCTTTCTCACTCATTTTCTTGGAACAAGGACTCCACTGATGGTTATCCAAGCCAATGTTTAATTTTTTTGAGTTCCTACTCCAGTCTCTGCATTTATCTTTGACCCATTCCCATACAGAAATGGTAGTCTTGCTTCTACTGACAGGAAAGACAACTTGAATTTATTTCATACTCAGGTCCATAGCTCATCTCTTGGTACTCATTTTTGTATCTTCATTGTTCCTTATTCAGCGCTCTCATTCTTTCAGACCTTCCCCAAATGCAAACCAATGCTTTTCCCTTCTTCCTTTATTTTTTTGTCTGCTGTTTGTAACAGAGGTTTTACTAGCTCTCATACTCTCACATTTAAAAACCTGCTTTTAACTCTATTTATCTTTCCATGCACGGTCAGTTCATCTGAGTGACCGTAACAGTGCTTCCCAGTATCATTCGCATCAAGGTCCCCTTCATAAGCAAGTGTTCAAAACTTACTACTCACCCTATTCCATTCTGTACTCAGATTCCTGTCTGATCTTCACCATGACTCCTAGTTCTTTCCAGTTAAATCTATCTTGTCACACTCAGCATTCAATTAGCTTTGTAAGGAACTATTCAAGGCTCTGCATTTAGTCCAGATTCCCTGGCCTTTCCATTCACAGTCAACTTCATTGAATACTTAACACTCTTCTATCTGAAACAAGTATACAGCTACCTAAATGATATCATCTAACTTCCATACTTCTCCCTATTATCAAGACACAGTGGGATTCCTCTCAGAAGCCGAATATTAGCGCATGTGTGTGTATACATATTAAAGCAGAACTCAATTTTGGCTGAAGATACCTAAATGGGGATGTCTACAGAAGAGCTGATCAAGGCTTAGTTGATGTAATTAATGCCAATAGTAATATGACTTGCAGGACTCATGGCAGTCAAGCCATCAGCTAATTAGCTGACTGTTCACGTTTTAAAAATCCTTCCTTGCAGCAAGAGTAATTATACTGAGTTATCAAATACGGGAACATTATGCTTTTCTCGGCAACGTAAAGGTTCTCCAGTAAAAATAAACGTTTTCAACACATAAGCACCTATTCACAACAATCAGATTCTTAACATTTTTTAAGCATACGTCTTATTTTCCAATTCCAAGATTGCTTTTACAACCATGCTTTCAACTCTCTAGTACTTCTGTATCATTGAGACACAGATTAAATAACATATTGTACTCTTACAGCTATTTTATCAATGCTGCACCGAAGGTATTTTGCTTACATTTATCTAACATTCTCTTCTTTATCCAAAAAATGGCATTATTTCTTTTTGTCAGCTTGCTAAGAATCCTCATTACAGCAGCTGTTTTACGTCTTATCCAACCTATTGCTTTCCCATTCTGCAGCTATAAATGGCATTTTATCCCATGAAACCTTGTATTTGGCTGTATCTAAACGCATATAATGGATTGTGACAACTGAACTAGGAAACTCAAATCTCTCTGTAACTGTAACCTAATTTCCTCATACCCAATAAATCAATTGTCATTTTAGAAGTTATTTTATGCAGTCAACTTCTCCGACGGCAATACTCATACCTAGTTGTTCACAACAAGCATCAACTTTCTGAGGACCCAGCCAAAACCACTTTGCTTACCGTTCACCTGTCCCTCCACACATGGAGGAGATCAGTAAGCCAGTGCCTGGTCTAAGATGCCCATGCAGCTTCTTCTGTTACAGTGGACAAGTCACGAGAGAGGAAGACGCTGACTTATGTAACACAGCTTCCTATTAAGCTCATTTCTGGAGCTCAACCATTAATTAGATGAGCTACGTAAGTGCAAAAAGAGCAAAGTGCATTTTGGTTCACCTCCAGTTTCAATTATTTCTTTGCCTTAAATAAAAAAATAAAATTTTCCTGGTGCCTTTTCATATACTGTAATTACGTTGGGTGCTTCATTTATTTCTCGGTGATAAGGAACTCTTATCATTAATGTATTTAGGCACATTAACTAATTGTATTTTGTTGTGTAATAAATATTTGCTTATGTCATTACAAACAAAGAACACGGTCAACAGATATTTCAGTAATAGGTTTCTTTCAAAATAATGTAGAAAGAAAATGTAATTTTTCATGAAGGCTTGTATTTTTGGGGATCAGCTCTCACCAAATGTGGCAAACTTCAGAATTAAGGTACTTCATTAACCAGCACAGAATACTACAGATAAATGCAGTTCTAGAAGTCTGTTTAGTACTCTTTTCAGCAATAACCATAGGTATTATTTCTAATAAAATTTAGGAGGAAAAAAAAAAAATCTATTAAGGCATAAGTATCACTCTTCAAGACTAACAAAAAAAATTGACCAAACTTAAAGCAGGAAGAGGAAACAAGTTGCCTTCAAAACTTAACTGAATAGTGTGTATTTGACTGGAAAAAAGAAGTGCTTGCCATATCAATTACATTTTATGTCACATGCCACATACCATTATGCTTGGGTTTTTTTTATAACCCACTAACATAGAAGAGGAAATGTAAAAGGTATTTACAACATTTGTTTAAGAAAATCCATCCCATTAACATTGGTCCTCACTTGCTCACCCTTTCCTCAAGCTTAATGTCAATAATTTCACTCGATACCTAAATAATTATATTATCTTCCACTAATAACAGTTCCTCAGAGACTCAACTGGATTAGGAACCTGCTACAGTACAAATCACCATTGTGGGCTTACAGACCCATATGTATGAATTGTTTCGTGAACATTACTACTGCCTTTAGGACATAATGTTTGGAAAGAAGGATGCGTATTAATTACGATGTTTTCATACAAAAACGTTTGTCTAGACCACTGGCTCCCAAACATACAGCAACTGATAATCCCTTACTAAAGAATGTTTTCCCTAAATTATTATTAGGGGCTGATTTTACTCTAAGGTAAACATCAGAACATATTTCACAAAACGAAATTCTTGTTAATCTGCATTTCTCCTATTACAACAGATATTACAACAGAGAAGCAGATAGCAAAAAAAACCCAAGCCAAAACATATTAACCAATGGTTTTATAACAAAACTGGCAAAATGCCAAGGATTCACAGGAATCAACTCTCAGCACACAGGTAGGATTATAAGGGGTAGGAAGCAGATAATGTTAAAAGCTCTGCTATAGCAGAGCAAAGAGCCACCTAGCTTGTTCTCCCCACAAGGAAGCAGAACCAGATGTTTAGAGAAAGCATGTACTAAATGAGGCACGGCTCTGTAATCCACGTAGTCAGGTTAGCAATTTGTTGCTTTGTGAAGATGCAGAAGATCATCTTATTTATCAGTGACCAATTGTCTTAAGCTTCAGGAAAGCATCCAAACCCTTTCTGATCCCATTTACACTTCTGTTTGTTATGACTTCTCATGACATGAGATCCACAACTTAAACACACAGAATATCT
This sequence comes from Cariama cristata, assembly GCF_000690535.1. Classification (NCBI taxonomy): domain Eukaryota; kingdom Metazoa; phylum Chordata; class Aves; order Cariamiformes; family Cariamidae; genus Cariama; species Cariama cristata. Next base: position 426 of record NW_009631265.1, on the reverse strand, counting down.
CTTTTTTTCAAAAAAAAAAAAAAGTTTCCTAGTTGTTTCTTTAGGTAGCCCTTCAAAAAAGTCTTACTCTTTTCACTCCTTTTCATGGTGGTCATCATTTCATAGACCAAAATCACCTCCACCAAGTTCTTTTTCTTACTTAAAATCCTAACATATTTTCCTTTTTTTTTTTTTAATAGAGACCGCTCCATTAACTTCAGTCATTTGTGCCACCGCTTTCTCTCCCTCTCTAAGGCCAGGTGCTCAGCCTGCCAACCGCCCCCAGGAAGCCCGGCTGCAGACACGTCTCGTCAGGACACTCCCTGGCGGGATCTCCCTTTCCTCCTTGCTGTTCCAGAATTTAAGCACTGAGCAGCCCGTTTCAGAAAGCTATTCCCAACTACCACTACTTAATTGAAAGCTCACGCTGGTTTATGCGTATTTAGG
>NW_009631264.1:0-4117 GCF_000690535.1 Cariama cristata | reverse complement strand
CTATGTGGAACGGTTCTGATTTGGGCCTTCAGAACACTGCGCAGTGTACAAGAAAGTGGGCATTTGCATAGCCTTTCCTTCAAAGTCTATAAAACTAAAAAGGCGAAAAGATGTCACAGTTGGATATGGACTTTGGTGGCCAGTACTGTCATGGGGAACGTTCTCTAGCATACTTTGAAACTCCAGTTTCTTTCCTCCTTGAGTTTTTGTTCTTTTGTCTTGTTCAAGTCTATTGATGCAATAAACTATGTTAAAATCTGACTTGAAAAAACAGATTAAGTTTCTAAGTCTGTTTACTACAATTAACTATTAGCAGGAATTAGTAGAACTACCGTAATAAAGTATTTTCTGACAGTGCAAAACTAATGTTCAGATATTCCCCATTCATTTTCTCAAAACATAAATATTCCCTATGATAAAGCATCCTATACATAAAGGGTTTACGGTCAAATATCGTTTCACTCCCAAATGAATTAATTTTCTGCTTATACACACACTTTCAAGGGGAAACAGTACCAGAAAATCCTCTGGTAAAGAAAAGACCTAGTAATTACAGCCAAGCTATCTCTATCTGTAGAAAATTAGTGAGGACCATAAATACCTTCAGATTTGATAGATGACTAACAGACATTCAGGCCTTAAGGAAACTCCTCTTGATTTTAATAGAATTAGGACTCAAACCCTCCTGTTTAGCAAGGGATGTTAAAACAAAATATTGCAAATAAAGTGACACATTTGTCCAACCTGAGAAAAAAAGAGAGTTATGGTTGGAGATAGTGATTTTAATTTTTTTTTTTTTTTTTTTTTTTTTGAGGGGGAAGAACTGCTGCAAATTAAGGAAGTCATCTGAAATGAACATGAAACTGTGCTCTTGGAAAAGTCTATTTGCAATCTGGAAGTTGTTGACTGCCTGACCTTAGGCAAGTGAAAGCACATGATACATTTCTGGTTCGTGCCATTGTTTGCCCATCACTGCAGTGGTGATGGTAATGGCGGCTTTGAAAAGGACTCTGTGATACACAGCTAAAGACAGCTATAAGCAGAGGGTCATTATTAAGGTTTGTGGTCATAATAAAAAAAAAAAATGCAGCAAGTCTGAAGAGATGCTATAACAGAGTCATATATAGCAGCTAGAAATTATTTAAAGACCAAGACATAGGCTCACAGCTTAAGGAAGTTGAACCACAGAAGAGTTTGCAAGTTTAGTGCTCTATCTTTTGAGTTGCTAACTTCCCATTACCTTTGCCGCCTACCATCCCTGATTATGAGTGCATCTATTTATGTATACATTTGCAGCACAAATGTTTTTTTCTGAACTTCAGGCTGAAATCAAGGCACAGTAGAGCCTGCCATGGCAGTATGGCTATCGCTCATGTATTCACTCCACACTTTAGAAAACTATTCAAAATACCAAATTATTTGTATGTACCACAAATTAATTTATCTCATGATAAATAGCCAAGCCTTGGAATTCATTTTTCCTGACTATATGGAAGCAATTAGAACACATAATGTACTCTGAGGGAGTACTTGTATAATACCGTGCATACCTTACAACAAATACTATATAAAAATAATACTGGAACTCCATAAAGTTCCAGCATTCCTATCCAGCTGATGTCAAAGTTAATTGAGTGATTTAACTGCAAACAATAACTACCATATTATGGTATGGACAAAGAGGCACATAAGAACACTTACAGTTCTTCTTGAAATAAACAAACAATGGAGTATGCTAAGAATTCAGATCTGACACAACTTGCTAATGCAACAAAAAGCTAGGTCTGGTAGGCTCAAATATACTCATGGAGAACAGATGAGCTTAGCAAAACCACATAATATCTAGTTTTTCAGGTCTACACTTAAATAAAAAAATCAAAAGCTCTACTCTCAGACACCAACTCAACAGCAGTGCTACTTTACTTTTTGCTGCTACAAAGCAGAAATTAAGAAAGCTGTCTTTAAAAAAATGTGAACTATAATTACACCAATTGAAACTATGTTTGGTAGGAATATTTCTTGGCATTGCACCTTAGCACATGGAGGAAGATAGGTTTTTAACATAATCATTTCATTCTGGTAACATTCAGTACAAACTCTGAACCATCAATGTGTCTTCCATGCAGACAGGAGGCTACATTAGGAAGTCAACTGCACTGTCAACAAGTCACATAGCGCAAGGGGGTATTCGGCTGTTTCAAAGAAGGAAGAAAAGGCTGCTGCCACGTTATGCTGATCTCTTCCTATATTTGCACATCTCTCTTAAATTTATACTATGAATGTGTGTACTCATGGAAAGTTCTGCCTTAAGTTTTTAAGATTCTGATACTGTAATAAGACCACATAGCCAAATACCTAGGTTTCTGTCTAAGGAGGTGTTTCGACATGCACAAATAGAAGCATGCATGCACTTCCACTGCGTGTAGCAAGAACACTCTCACATTTGAGAAATGTGTGCTCCTACGTTTCTTGCACAACTAGGGTGAATTGGCCATGAGGAGGAGAGAAAAAGTAGCTTTTAATACTTCAAGATAATACAGGAAAGTAGAGCCACCTCCTCCTCCTCCTCTTTTTAGACCTTATTAAAAAGACAAGATGAAGAGTGTCAGCCAGTATAAAGATGCAGCAGGGGTCTGATGGCTGCCTATCTGGTTGAGGGCTTTTGAATCAGTTCACAAACAAGTTGTGGACCATTATAATCCTCACATGTAGACCTCCCCTGTATACTTGAAAATAATCCTGCTTTAATCGTTTGCAAAGCTGCAGAAGATGCATTCCAGCTACAATTTTATGACAGCAGAGAGTGTGTTTTCTTTGTTTTCAAACCACTATGTCATGAAAGCATCAAGCTTTTCATTGTATCACCCAGCTTATTATCCTGAGACAGCTAGTTCAGACTAACATTGAGCCATGACACCATGTAGACCGTTTTAGACTATTTAAAGTGATAAATTGCAGACAATGAGGAAATTCACTGTGTTCTTCCCCCTGTCCATTGAGCCTTCCACAAAGTTCTTGGCTGGGCTGTAGGATGCAGTCTGCTAGGCTTTTATCAGGTGTGCCTGGTTGAGGAACATAAGGGTCATTGCAGCTCTTCAAGTATACACAAACCCCTTGCCAATATTTCAACAGTACAGGAACAGCATATATCAGGAAATGCCATTCCATCAAAATTAGCTTTACAAGGGATTATTCTGATTTGCACGAAGGGTTCTGGGGAATGGGAGAAAGACCTGAGAATGGTTTACAAATTAGTATTGAATGCTTGAGTTATTTTAGGAAAAAATATTTTTCAGTATTTCATTCTTATTTTTCAAGGGAAGAAAAAGTTTCTGTGCTACTTTAATCTGAAACAGGCCTTCTTTTAACTATTCAGGAAAAAAATAAAGTCATGATGAAAGAGCCTTGAGGTGCCAACTCCACCAGCACACCAATTGAGTCATACTAAAAATACTTCAGTAATGGTCAGCTTCTGCTTTTTTCCTCTCAAAGCCTGTATTTAACATTGTTCTCCTTCACTGAGGAACATTTCCCGTTTTCCAGTTCCCTCTATTCCACAAGTTCTTTCGAAGATTAGGAAATACTACAGAACTTAACTGCAAAAAGCCATCTTCAAAGTACACTTACAAAACCATTAAGCAATTAATTAATTTTTTCTAATTTGCATACGGCTCTTAAACCTTAGTGAGTCAAAGACTATTTTCTTACAGCTTTGTAAACACTTTAAAATTATTCTTCTTCTCACTACAGATGAAGCAGACGCACATTCTGCTTTGAAATCTCTGTCCCATTAATCGCTCCAGACCTGTATTTACCTTCCACACTTCCCCGTACCGCCCCGGCGACCAGTAATAACTCTGTTTTACTCTAAAACTCCTGCCAACTTCCCTGTGCCTCCCAGTCTCCCCTAACTCCAGCGCGGAAGCCGGCTCCCTGTCAACCCTCCCCGCCCAGCTCCGTACCCGCAGGAGCCCCGGCGCGGCCTCGCTCCCCACTCGCGGAGGAGACCGAGAGTGGACCAGACCCTACCTGAACTTCTCCCCGGCCGGCACAGCCAACTTGTTCAGCTTGTCCATGCTCCGCGCTGAGCCGGCACACGCCGCACTCGTCTCGTCCC
>NW_009631263.1:0-6642 GCF_000690535.1 Cariama cristata | reverse complement strand
TGCTGCTCAGCTGGGCCTGTTACTGTAGGCCATCAGATCTACATTGTACCTTGGAAGACCCTTACATCATTTGAGAGCAGGAGCCTTCCAAGTGCTGGTATCCTCCTGTCTGGCCTGAACAGAGCTGTCAGGCAGGCAGATGCCCTAGCGCTCAGGAGTAAAAGGTCAAGAGAGGCCTAAATCACCATAACACTCTAAGACTGAGGTGCTTCAGGCTGTAATTTAAAGGACTTGTTCATATATGTGTGTGTATAGACAGACAGAAAGAGAGAGAGAGACAAAAATACCAGGGCATCTAGCTTAGGCTGTAAGAGACACACACACAGACATTAGGACAGCATTTCAATCACGACAGTTTCTCTGTAAAACCTTAGCTAATCACTGCTAAAAGACATGCCACTTTCCTCCACCCAAAAATCCTAATCAGTGTCTTTGTTTTTTTTTTCCACACGCACATCAGGAAAACATTGCCCCTAAACATCCTAAACCATATTTTGTGTTATTTTCCCTTAATTGAAAAAATGCCTATTAACAAAATAAAAAAAGGCTACAGATCCTTTCAATTTACCACACAGCAGTCGCTGCCTGAGTAGAAGCAGATCACATACTCTTTCCTATTGAAGACAGAGTAGGTTTAAACAGAGCCATTCCAATTCTTTCATTGATGGTACAAATCTTCAAATCTCAGTGGAAGAGCCTAGTATATTCCTATTGTTAGTGGATCATTGACAGAACAGACTCAACAGTTAAGAAGCTTCTAATGTGACAATTTATATAAGCAGAGTAATTAAAGTATATTAGAAATCCAGATAATCTCCCCCAATCAAACCAATGAAGGGCAGCCCATGAGCATTCAAATCACACATTGCAATTTAGCTCAGGGTCACCTTCCCAAGTTAAATAATATCAACAGAAAATACCTTAAACTAAATGATCCTTACTCATTACTAAACCTATTCAGGAAATTACAGAAAGCTCTTTGAAGACACAAATATTTTAAGAACAGTTAACCACTTTAAACAACTACTTTTTCCCCTTTTAGTGATTTGAAGACTAAAGCCATATTCATTTCTCAGACATTACTTGGCACATTCACTAAAACATCGGAATTTAAGAGTGAGAAAAATGTGACAGATCCTTTTAAATGTTATAATGCAAGTACAGCAGCACCAATATTTTCTCACATTACCTGAGAGTGCATTAGTACAAACGATGCAAGTTGTCAGTAATTAAATAATTATACTATCAACAGCTAAGGAATCTAGATTTTATGATTTTTTTAATATTCTCACAAGCAATTCTTTTTTTTTTTTTACTATTTCTGTTTGGGGTTTTTTGCTTGTTTTATGTGCCTTCTACAAGTCAGTCTATCAACCGCACAATTAAAAGCATTTGATTACATTTTGACATAAAATAAAAAGTAAATCAAAATCAGCACTCTTTATAAAGCTTTCTAAGTTTAAGGTTACATTAAAAAAAACAGCAAAACCCTCCAAAACATAACCATTGCAACTGGCCCCATGATAATAAAAAATGGAAAACATACACTATTCAAATCTTAAGTCAATGTTCCGAACTTTTTTTTTTTAAAAACAGATGCTGTAATACATAGCTCGGCAGCTACCTCATTAGAGAAACACAATGCAAGAAGCGTGGCTCTTTGTCTGAAACTAATACAGAGGAATTTGGTAGATCTATGTTCTTCACTAAATTCTTTAGATTTAAATGTAACACCACAAACAGCAAGTAGCACAGAAAAAAGTGAACTGAAAGTCTCAGGTTTTACGACCTTCTTTTCCACAGCAATATGGAAACAATAATGTTATGTTGGGGTATACAATCAGCAAAATTACCTCTCATTGCTTAAGCCATTTTCCCAATCAAGGAATCACTAAAATTGGCAAAAATGACCATGACCTAATCCACTTCAAAATTTTCCAAACCAAGCATTCAAAGTAAGAGATGTTAGCTTGTCAAGCTGCAGCATCTCTGAACACGGCCATCCCTCGAAACTTTAACTATATTCATTCTTTGGGAGTTTACCTTCTGGACTTTTAGAAAGAAGTAGCACATAGGAGTGACAAAGACGACTCAAAATCTAGGTGTAATTCCCATATACTCTTTTACTTTTTTTCCTACCAGAAGGCAAAAGTTGCACAAAGGCCAAAGCAGTACTACTCTGAACATTGCCCCTCTTGACTGCAGAGCACTAAAAGTTCCCAGGACACCACCAACAGATTTGGCAGAGACAAGAGGATAAAAAAAGGCTATTTTAAAACTCATGGAGTTGCAGGAAAAAGTGTGGAAATCCTTCAAAAAGGAAAGTGGACGGACAGCAACTGCCGAAAAGTTTAACTTGGAAAGAAAAAAAAAAAAGAAAACCACAAATGAAGTGACTTCCAAGCCGAGTCAGCTCTCCTTCCTCTATTATATCCCTTCTTTCAGCACGTTCTTCCTGCAGCGACCTTTCCCCCATGCACTATATGGCAGAAGACAGACCTGGAAAGTGTTATGATCAGCCTGTCCTGTCCTTCTGACTCTCCCAGACGACTGTGGATGCAGTGAGACTTGCAATGATCCAGGCCAAAGGGATGCCATAATCGTGAGACGCAAGTGAAAGCTGTCATGTAAACACTTGCAAGAATTTTTCACCGGTTGCTTGATGAAGGCCTTAAATATATGGAGAAATGGGCCAGCAGTCTACCTGAAACACTTGGTAAATTACAAGAAACAGCAAGTATTTGGAAAAGAACTCGCATAAAATAAAATCATGAACAAAGAAAAGGAAATCAAGCTTGAAATTCTTTTTTACTGGCTGGATTCCCTTTAAAGGCAGGCAAAGCCAGCATCACCAAAATTGTGATTCTACCATGTGCAATACTGAAGATGGGGCAATAAGTTCCAATGATTTTCTATGCATTAAATTTTAGAGGAAAGCTGTTCATTAACAGATCATCACAAATACAAAATGTCAATACATCTCATATTGCTTCTTCAATCTACTGTTTCGTAGATGCAGAACTTTAGGAAATGTTTTCCTTAATTACTCTAAAATGTTATTGTGGATTTCTTTTAGAATGCAAATATTTTCCTAAAGCATTCACTATTTTGTAAGCAATCAAACAGCATAACAGTCCCTTAGTTAACCACTGATTCATTCATCAAGAAACTGTTTTACCCATTTTTGAATGGTTAGGCTTGATGAGTATTCCCTGTATATGCCCAGGTGAAGAAATGTCCAAGGCAACATCTGCAGGATCACACTAATTAAAAAGAAAAAAAAAATCTGCACATCAAAGAGCTCATCTCCTGATATCACAGATTCTAATCTTCACTGGGATGGAAAGTGTTAATGCCGTGAATAAAAGGTTTTCAACTGCAGTTGAATCATGTGAAGATTATCAATATAGCAGCAATGTACAAAGGGGCTTCAGCAAGGTTACCGAGTTTAATATAATCCTCTCGATAGCTAAGCACAGTAATAGAGAACCCTGTGTTCACTGTGACAGCGTGTTGTGTGTGCTCAGTAATACTTTTAAAATACAGAGGGAGAACAAGAAATCCCCAACATCTTTACTACGCTCAAAGACAAAGTAAAGATATTAACAAGAACAGACACACAACCCTAAACCACAAACGTACGGAAAAGCCAAACATTCAGAGCTGCAGAATATTAGTTAGCACTTTCTCCTTAACCCTTCTCAAAGGGTTTAACTACATCATTGAAAAGACAAGTTGTTATGACCATAATTTAAATGCAAGCAACAAAGCTCTTGCCTGCTTTGGCTATGTCTGCTGGGAGGGAATATTACACCTGTTTCAGCCATCCTAGCAAATTTGTGCCAGGGAGCTGTTGTCTTTTCCTAACCACATTTAACTAAGATAAGATTGCAAGAGCAGCAAAGACAACAGAACCTGCATTAATTCAGTGCAAGTAGTTCATATTTCAGCTTGTGGAACAGTCTTGGGGAAAAAGAAGCGGGGAGGGGAGAGACAGCTAATTGGATCCCAACTGCAATTTTCCTCAGTTACCTTCACTGGTATTCAACCAAGTTGGCTTCTCCCCTGTACCATGCAGGCATACGCTAAGATCGCAGTCATCTTCATGTCTGTAATGCAAAGTGTAAACTGGAACACACAAACACACAAAGCAACCCTCTGCTGTCCCAAACTCTCAGGTCCCTGGAGAGTCAGTCCAGGTACTCATTTCACAAGCAGGGCTCAGCCGTTCACAGATCTCAGCCAAGCTCTCTCTGCTAGGTTCTGCGCTGTTCAAGGCACTGGGAGTCATCTTGTTGCTTTGAACAGGTAAGTCAGTGCTCAGTTCTTTCAAGAAACAATGCAGACAAAGCAAAAGCAAAAAAAGACATTTAGGTTGCCTAAACAGACTTTCAGCATAGGTCAGATTCAGAATTTTTTAATCCTCTAGAAGAGCAAATAGAGAAGAATAAAGGAAAAAAAAATGGACAGGCTGCATTGAAATCGATACTGTCCTAAACTGTTTTATTCCCCTTTTTTAGTTCACATATATACAAAAAAACCCCACCTAAACCAAACTTAGTATTTCTAAAGTATTGCCATTTCACAGAACTTAAAATAGCTCTATTGCAATTCTGAAAAGCCTTATGTTGAACAGCAATTTTTTTTTAACAGACTGACGTTACAGTTCGTTTTGAGCAAAATAAGACGAAATTCCCCCATAAATGCCCGTACTGCACGCAAAACTTCAGAACAGTAAACATGCCGCAGCCTCGACTGTGCCGTTTTGCACGGATGCTCTCCGAGCTGCTCGCGAGCTGTGAGCCACATAACCTGACCCATACACGCTAAGTCTTCCCCGCTGTAGGACTCAAAGTACGTTCATCACACAACTGAAATACGTTCGTTAGTAGAGGCAGACATTCAGTCGTGAGGGCAGGGTCTGCAAGCACATCGTCTCACACGATAAGAGTTTAAAACAAAACCATACTTACCCACCATTGATGGGAGGGGGGCTTGCAGGAGTGACTGGAGGCTTTCTGATCAGCCCTGACTGTGAGACACTTCGCCCTTTGGTTTTGAGGGTTTTGTTCATTTGTTTGTTTTAAACAGAGGTCATCTTTTTTATATAAAAGATTTCTTAGAAAACTACTGAGAAATCATAATTACATTTCTGTAATTTTAAATTATAGGGATATAATTTCATTATTTATTTTTTTAAACAGAAGACTAAATTTGGTTTCCAAAATATTTTATATTTGAAAGAACAGGAAGTCTAGATCACTTTAGATGATCTTTATTCAAGTTCATAGCTTATTAAAAACTTAAATGCTAATATCTGTCATATAGGCAACAGGCAGTATTAAGCTGTTACATATTTAGCTGGAAACAGCAAATCACTGCTGGTACACAAGATGATTTTTAACATCCTTCCATAACAGCTCTTCATTCTTGCTGTCAGAGCAGGATGGAGTTACAACCAGAGACTTGAGGGTCACAGCAAATAAGCTGACTTAGTACCATTTGCTTCCTGTTAAAGACCACTGTTCTACAAAATATTCAAAAGAAAGATCCCTTCAACCCCATCAAGGCCTTCTGAGTGAGCTCTTTGCTTGCAAAGTTCCAAAAAGATGCCACACATCAAACAATATCCTGGTATTATATGCAACAGTCCTGCCTTGATTACATACTGTTGAGTACAAAACCCATGTTCTCCATTCTTACTGAGAAATCAGAGAACCACAGCACGGTTGAGGTTGGCAGGGATGTCCAGAGGTCATCTTGTCCAAACCTCTGCTCAAGCAGGGCCACCTAGAGTCGGTTGCCCAGGACCATGCCCAGGCGGGTTTTGAGTATCTCCAAGGATGGAGATTGCACAGCCTCACTGGGCAGGCTGTGCCAGGGCTCGGTTACCCTCACAGTGAAAAGATGTTTCCTGATGTCCAGAGGGACCCTCCTGTGTTTCAGTGTGTGCCCATCGCCTCTGGTCCTGCCACTGGGCACCACTGAAAAGAGCCTGGCTCTGACCTCTTTGAGCTCTTCCTACAGGTCTTTCTATACATTGATGAGATCCTCCTGAGCCTTCTCTGCTCCAGGCTGAACAGTCCCACCTCTCTCAGCCTTTCCTCATAGCAGAGACGCTCCAGTCCCTTCATCATCTTCATGGCCCTTCACTGGACTCTCTCCAGTATGTCCATATCTTTTTTGTACTGGGCAGCCCAGAACTGGACGCAGCACTCCAGGTGTGGCCTCACCAGTGCTGAGCAGAGGGGAAGGATCACCTCTACCCTGGCAAGCACAGGGTACCATCATCCTTCTTTGGGACAAGGGCACATGGCTGGTTCAAATCCCTGATGAAGGTATATGGAAAGCTTCCATATCATTATAAAATGAATCATATGTGAATATAATTTATAGTGAGAATCAGAATGCCAGTTTATCTGAGAAACTGAAATAAAGTAGAAATGCTGAAGTGAAAAAACTAGTGCTTCTGACTTCAGTCATGTTACTAATACATGGACAAACTGCAGATTGTAAATGGGTATCTTCCCGAGAACTCTTCTGTTACAGCAAAACTTCTAAAATTTCTCATCTTCTAGAAATGTGTGTTAAATAGGATTTCCATTTGATTGTTTTTTGTTTGTGGGTGGGTGGGTTTTTTTT
>NW_009631262.1:0-15888 GCF_000690535.1 Cariama cristata | reverse complement strand
ACGAGAAAATGGTGTGTGCTGGCCATTTTAGAGAGTAGGAGGGAGCCAAACGCAAGGTGACCAATGCGGCACTGAAGCCTTGGACTTTGCCAGAGCACAGCGTCGTCTAAAGAGATCACTGGCTAATACTCGCATATATTTTGAGCCACTCATTTCTTCCAAGAAACTCCATCAGCCATTCATCCACTACGCCGCAATCCCATCCCAGTCAGGCAATGAGAGTCATCACCGTTAAAGCTGTGATGGTGCAGCACGTGAGCCACACCGTTTAGTTAATGAACATTTGTACAGCTGCAGCAAGGCTCTGTCTACCTCCGAATTTTACATTAGTTAAACTGTTTCAAATAGGGGCATGATTTTCTACTGAAGTGAAAGGAAAAGGTCCTCTTAAAGCGGACATAGCCAGTCTGCCCTAAAAGCCATACCATTAACCCACTTTTTCTGTTGCTGGTCATCCACATGTGGGAAGGCAGGAGCAGAAACAGGGCAGCTTTCATGATATTAACATCCTCTCGAGACCACCCAAAATACATTTTAGCAGTCCAAATAAACTTTTTCGTTTATTTATTTCCCTCCTAATAACTCCGGCTATGTCTGGACTAAATTAAGCAGCTAGCCCAGCTTAAAGCACAACCCGACAGCTTCAGCAACGTGCTCTTGAAGAAGAATTTACAGCCTGGGGTGTGATCTGATTCAACAGGCTCGGCGTGGTGTAGGGGGTCGGCACACAACCCACACTGTTCATCCATCTCAGCTCCCTTTGAGTTAAAGCGAGGGACAGGCATATTCTTTCAGCGTGGTGGAGGAGACCCTCATTAGCACTGAAATGGCAGCATCACGGCAAGACGCTAGCCATCCTGCCCTACTGCCCCGGCTTCGCACCTGTGTGGCCCAAGCTTTCTTCAGTAGGAAAACACCAGCTCAAAATCAAAGTAAGCCCACAGAGCATCAGGCTGAAGCAACTTCTCAGAGACTTTGAGCACAGATCCAGGGACTTAGGGAAAATCTGCTTTTGCCCCGCATGCAGGTCTATTTGAAAAATGCAAATTGTGAGAAAACAGACCCTTTTTCGCTTCTCACTTTTTATCCAGTTCAGTCAAAAGACTAAATGCCACATAGTCTTCTGTGCTTGATTTTTTCTCTCCATACTGGCTCTGCCTATATCCATATGCAGTGTGTGTGTTTCTACTCAATTTTAAGACATACCATTATGCAAATGTTAGTAATACACATACACACGTTCACACTGATGGGTATTATCCACAGGAAACAATTTAATACATATACACTGACTTTTCCTGCTTTCCAAGTGATGTTATTAGCTAAATCTTAGGAGAAATCTTCAAGAAACCACTTTAAAACATGCTTTAAACTCTCCTCCCACCAATCTTGAATCATAAAAGTGTCACAAAGCAGCCTCTGAAACCTAACCCGCTGTATAATAACAAGCAGCAATGTTAGTATAAGAACACATTTTCTACAATGACTTGAGTGCACTTAATGTTTTCCAGTAGAATAATCAAGCTCCGTTTAATAGCACAGATAGATTTAACCACATCTACAAACATGAAGAGGTTTACATGAAATGAAGATCTTGAAATGTTTACTATACCAGAACTTGACTGGTTCTCAGATGGCAGATGGCAAACTGATGTGAAATGATGTGGATCAGATATTAAAGAGGAAAAAATGAGCTGAATGCAAGAGACAGAAGAAAGAGATTGATTATTAAATGCTACAGAAAAAAAAGACATCCATCAGTGTTTTCCAGACTGAAAACTCTTACAGAAAGGAAAGAAACAGATAACAGCTCTTCAAAAAACAAACACTCACCCACCACCCCTTCTCCTTATACACCACCACCCACAACAACCCAACACACCGTGAGAGCCCAGATTCTCAGCAGGCACCCACTGACACCGGTGGAGCTACACCAATTTACTCCAGCTGAGGACTTGGCCCACTGAGTTAATCACTCTTACCCAAAGGAAAATATAAATCCTAAAAATAAATCATTACTAATAATGTGTCATCCAGCTTCCCTATTAAGTCTCCCTCCAAAAATGTCATCTTTTCCTGAACACAATGAAGAGCTTTCACAAGCTGCAGCACTCTTTAACAGCGCACCTGGCAGAGACGAGCACGCTGTATAATTATTGGAAACAAACGCCTTTCTCTCACCTTCCCTCTCTTTGGAAGCACATGCAATGTATTCTAAAAGTCCCCAAAGTTAAGCTCTTAAGAGTAATAAATGTTTTCTTTTCTTTTGCTGTTGTTGTTGCACAGAAGAGGACTCACTTTTCAGAACAGCACGTGATGCGAGTTGGGTCTAGCCTGCAGTCAGCCGGTTAGCAGAAAACACACATTATGTAGCTGCCAGAACTGAAATCTCGTATTTAATTTGTCAAAGCTTTCAACTCCTCTACTGAGATGTAACTCTTTTTAATGGCCAAACGTCTCTGATACTTCATTTTGCAAAGAAATCCAGGTGGTTTTTCTTCCACCCCCTGAAATGCAGATGAAAGCTTTCCTCTCTCTTCCCTCCTGCCACCTACACGAGCGACTCTGACTCCGCAATGCAGACGGCGAACGCGGGCACCTTCTCCTCCTCCTGCTGCTCTTTTCTCCGAGCCTTCTCCCCCACGCCAGCCCGAGGGGAGGAAGCAGAGGGGGGGAGGAAGGAGGAACTGGCACCTGGGAGGAGGACAAACTGGCACCTGGGAAAGGGTGAGATCGCCCGGCTTGCCCGGCCGAGAAGGGAAGGGGCCACGGGAGGGCTTGGCAGAGGTGGGGGAACCAGGGCGGCAGGGTGAGGACAGGGCGACTGCGCTGCCACGCTACGGGGCGTCCAGGGAAGGGGAGCGGGCAGGGGGCCAGGCTGTCGAGGGGGTGGATGGGGAGAGGAGAAGGGTCCTGCACCCAGCTTGGTCTCCAGGGGAGGGGGAGCGGGTGGGTGGGCACGTGAGAGGCAGCAGCGGAGGCAGAGGCAGGGTGTGAATGCGCTCATGCACAGCAGCCAGAGGGAAAAAGGCAAAAACTCATCTGCCTTCCTCTCCCTGCACCCGTGCCAAGTTTAGCTCCAGCTGTAGGAGTTTTTCTTGTGTGGTGCTAGCATGAAAATTTCAGTATCATCGATGTTTTTCATCTGAGGTACAACCGATTCCCCCAACACAGTGCAGTCTGAGTGCTGGCATATGAGAAAGTCACCATGAGGTTCAACTGAAAGGGCTGAGGGTTGTAGGCGCTTCACCCCGCTCCCGGGCACGCTCGCAGCCTTTACCTTGCAGATCATTTCCAGGACATCTCGCGTGGTGTCCCCAGGACGGATGACTGTCAGAGCAGGCTGGTTGTTCGGCAGGCAGAACCACGACGGCGTAAAATACTCGTGAACCCAGATATCACAGTCGGGATTGTGCTGATGGACGCTGCTCAGTGCCACTTCTTTTTCCCTCTAAACAGACAAAATCCATTATGACTCTACCAGCCAAATATGATCTCCCTCTTCATCAGCAGCAAGTGTAAAGAACATTATATGCTGTATCAAAAAGCCCTCTTACAGAGAAGATGTTTTATTCATAAGCCTAGACTGAAGGCTTGTCTGGACAGGAAACTTTGCAGTTTTACCTGAGCGGTATAAAGTGTGCCTTCCCATGCCACCCACACAGCTAACTGGTGCAATGCACTTTTCCTGGGATTTCACCCCATGGCTATTGGGAATGCCAGGAATACACCAAAAAATAATAGTGATAAAAAGAGTCTTAAAATTAAAACTTAAATGCACTGTCCTTCTGGGTAAACCAATCCAAGGACAACAAAACTGTTGTAGATGCTACAGCTCCTATATCTAGAAATGGCAAAATAGCAAATCTTAGCATTTATTTTGAGTTTACTGTCTTTTATACATCCAAGTTGCACTCCAAGCTATAAATCCCCAGGGAGTGATGGAGCTGCCGAATCCCCATTTGCTGCAAGTGGGCTCACGCAGCTAAACCCATATTCACTACACGAAGAATGTGCCTCTTAGCACTGCCTTAATACTGTTTTATAGCTGACTTTCTCCGGGGAAAGAGAAAGCAGTTGTAATTGCGGCTGCAAACACAGAAGCTCACAGAAGCACATGAGAACAAAGCAGAGACAGCCCTGTGCTTCATCGTTGTGCCAACCCATACGGCCGCCCCAAGGAGCCATTTTCCAGAACCAGGGGTGACCAGGTCCTCCTGCGGACAGGCATTTCCCTGGCATGCGGTGCCAACACCCCACTGGGTCTGGCACCTCCAGCTGTGCTTGGGATGCCACACACGGCAAGCCCTTCAGTCCCTGGGCAACCGGCTCAAACCCCCGCAGAGTGGCCACAAGCCCTACAGCACCCAGAGGGTCCCCTCCTCTCCCGGGGGCTCCACATCCCCTCTCCCATCCCAGAGCCAAGGCTGCACGTAGGCTGGCTGCGAATGGCAGGGAAGGAGGCAGCTGGAGAGCTGGTGTTTTACCTTGCCATCTGGGACCGTATCGTCAAAGATTCCTTCGAGAGATTTCTTTACGGAATCAACTCCTTCACCAAAAACCTGAGGAACAACAGAGCGACTCTGCTTTAAAACATGAACGGCCCTCGGCAGCACACGCTAAGGGGAGAACAGTGTACCTAACATCTAGCATGGAAATCAAACTGAAAAATAAAAACATTCATCTCAAAACACAGAAAAGGAAAATACGAGCTTGTTAAAAGGGAAGGGAGCAGGGGTGAAGGACAAGCTGGTGATGGGGCACCATGCTGAAAGGTTAGAGGCCAGTTCTGCTCAGCGGTCTGTCACTGACTTGGTGGAGCTGGACAAATTTTATCTCCTTTCGTGCTCAGTTTCCCCATCTGTAAAGTGGGGGAAATGAACACTTCTCCACCTCTGCTACGGTTGAGAACTCAGAAGGGTTCCGCTGCTGGCTGGTTTTGTAATAAACCAGCTTCCAAAAAGTACTTAACAAATGTTCACGTACCACTAGTCAGTGTAACTCTTCTCTAATGAACCAAGAGCTGGTAACCCTGCATGAGCCAGAGAGCCAAAATCAACAGGACTCCACGCAGGAGGAACGACAGAATGAGAATATTTACAGGATCTACCCCAAATCAGCACAGGACTGCATCAGATGGGCAAACAGGGTTGTTACTGCAGCAGAAGCTTATAATTAAAAGTGAAAAGCTAAGTTTTATAGCTCCACATCAGCAGAGCTTTACCATCAAGTTGCTGGGTTCGGCTGTTCATTATTCTGTACCCAAAATGAAGCAGGGACCACGCAGGACAGGAGAAGATCGCTGCCCTTCTGGGATTTACAGTTCACTGCTTCAACTTGGCAATACTTGGCATGCTACTACACACAAGCAGGGGGAATGTGTTCAGGCACTACATTTAGACATTCTGCTACTTTCTCAAAACTTTTTACTTTTTCTTTGACTCTCTCCAGTATGACTTTTCTTCAACCTGGAACAAAATCCCTTCCCACGCCTGTGTTTATTGAGGAGTGAGGGGGGTAGGGGTGGGGGGAGGAAGCGTGAAGAACACATTTATCCCCACTGAAAGAACAAAAAAGGGTGAGTTCAGGGGAAAAAAAAGTCTGAAGACACAGCACGGGCAGGATCCTAGCTCAGGACAAGGGACTGCGCTTGATTTGGGGAAAACAAGTACAAAGCATCAGGGATGCCACAGAACCAGCACAAAGAATTGGGAATGTGCTCACTGAGGCATCCGCTGCTTCCCAGCAAAACCCTGAGCTTTTTGCTCAGCCACTAAATAAAGTGAGACTAAGTGAGACTCTTAAAGTCTCACTGAAAACAAGCTAAACAATTTAGCAGCATTCATCCTCTGCTAAACAAAACAAACACCCACTGCTGCTTTAACAGAAGGAAGAAGAAATCACAGGGCACAGAACAACATGTGTCCCAAGCCCTTCTCCCCTCAAAAAGTGAAAGAAGAGAAAGAAAAGCAAAGCCTACATTTCCTGCAATTAGATGAGGTATGGCTCTCAAAAACTGAAAGCTATAATTAGGGATGTTTGGAAAGAATAACAGGGAAGCACCTTCCTACCACACTGAAACATGTTTTCTAGAGAAAGATCTGGGCAGTGACTGCATGGAAATGTTTCAGCTTTTGCTTTTTTTTAAATCTGAAGCACAACAGGGACTGTCCATACTCAGTGCAAAGCTTTTTGTTACTTTAGGAAGTTTTCCCCAAACTCGGCTATGTTTAAAGTATTCTACAAACTCGTAATTTTAATCTAAAGAAACAAACTAGTCTGCTTCTTTTTTTTTTCCTTCCAAAGTTGCATCTGTTTTACACTGCTGCTTTGTTACTCTTGAGTTTAGGGCAGGTACCTCCAGCAAAAGCAGAAGCAGCAGAAATGAAACAACAGTAGAAATGCAACCAATTCAGCTAAAGAAAGTGCAAACCTTGTTTGATAGGAGTTGCTGAATACTTACCTGTAATTACAGTCACTAATTTTTGAAGAGGATGTAGAATGAGATGACTATACGCCGTGAAAGATTAAACAGGCAAGGCTTAGGGTGGATGTGTAAGTGCTTGATGCAAGTGACTCTTTGCATGAGCTGCATTCTGCATGCTAAAAATTACGCCTTGAAAATAACAATATCACAAACTTACACACACATACCTGATTAATGCTTGGCCTCCCTTGCTTCTTCTTCGAGGTAGTATCCAGCCCCCAAAGAGAAGAAAACCTGCTTCTCCGTTTACTGGCAGATCTGGACATGGCCTGCGTCCTTCTCCTCACTCCGGACTCCCCGGTGCGAGCTGCCACCTGTCAATGCCACATGGTTTTTAAATCAAAAGTCACAGCATCCCGTGGCACGATGGTTTACATAATCTAACAAACAGTGGAATCCGGTTGGAAAAAAAGGCAAATACTATGGCAACAACGGGTACTCACAACAGGGACAGCGGTGATGCTGCCAGGCTACTTCCTTCTCACTGCAGCTTAACTCACTTCTTCCAATGTCAAACATCAAAAATTAAAACGGATAGTACCACCTCCCCCCCATCTTTTGGCATTTAATCTGAGATATTTTGAAGCAGCCTAATCATCATAGAGCAAAGCCTCAGCACCAGTGAAGGGTTGGGGTTTTTTTCTTTTTTTTTTTTTTTTTTTCTCCTAACAAGGTTTCAAAGCTGGACACACAAAACCTGAGATTTCCAAACTTGCCTGTTGCTTCCAAAAAGCCTGGTCCTTCTCTTTGCTCTTTCCTGTGGAAGCACTCTGGGCATCCTGGAACTGACTCATAACTGCGACAAGGCCAAATAAAGGCTTGCAAATAGGTCAAAGTATTTAAAACCTGCACTTCCTTAAAGAAAACAACATTTGAAGGAGTGAGCAAAACACGGGAAGGAGAAAAGTGAGCTGAAATGACACTTTCAATTACAGCCACGTTAACTGCTTGGGTACTTGAAAAATGTACCTGTGGCAACCCCTTTGATCGAAAAGATATTTGCCTTTTCTGAGACCAAATATTTGGGGAGCGTTTCCCAAATGAGGGAGCTCTGGTATAAATGAGTGCGATGTTAGTCAGAGGTGAAGTGTTCAGGCCAAATTTTAAGCAGATTTCCCACGTGGAGGCGGCCTCAGGAGAGCAAGCTCCTCTCCTGCGAAGAAGGGAGTGGTCGGAGACGGCAGGTATGAATGGGAGCGCAAGGCGAAGCTAGACAGACCGGCCGGCAGACAGACCCACCCCGCCGACTTGGCCGTACGCTTCCTGGAGCACCTTCGGACTGGGTTCCCACAGCCGAAACCAGCAAACTGTGACTGTCGTTTGGCAACCCAGTGGGAACACCCGCACCTCTGAGTGACGCCCCAAGCTGCGGAGCTGAGAAACTGGTTGTTTGGGTGCAGCCGATACAAAAACCCATGTAAAGACGGGACAAACAGAAGGCTGGCTTGTGTACCCAGGGAACCGTCACTGTATCAGTGATGGTGATTCTCCTCAGGAAACGTGGAGAAATGAAAGGAAAAGGAGAACTTAAACACTACCGCAAGTGTCTCCATTTCCACAGCCCGGACTTGTGAGAGGTTTCTCAGCTGTACCTGGGACGTTTGTGCAGAGGCATGGGGGAGACTTAGCACATCCCCTGACGAATGTACTGAGGAGCATCCTCAGGAGAGCTAGGGATGCCTCGCTATCGCCATGCAGCACCCAGCTCGAGCCCGAAACTCACTGCACCATCTCCTCACTACTGAGGGCAAAGGAGGACACGAGAGTTTGCTTGAAGGAGAAGAAAGCACGTGTCTTTTCCAACACAACATATTCAAAACATATTTTTTTTCACTTGGCTCTCAAGAGACGCCAGCCTGAAGAGGCAGACTGTTTTTCAGGCTAACGCTCAGTGCTTTGCTAGATGCAAAAAAATAAGCATAAATGCAAATTACAGCCCGCCACTTAAAAAAAAAAATAAATCCACCAGCAATTATCAGGATGATGACGCTAATCTTTTCATAGATAAAAGAATAAAACCGCCCCTGACTGAATTACAGCTCTGGATTCAATTGAAGGGTACAGCTGACATCTACAAGACAACAGTGGAGCTCAGCTATTTCTGTGGAGCTCCAGGAGTCCAAGCCGAAACTACAGGAACTTGATTTAAATTCATTAAAGAACCATCACTTTGCAATACATTTACCTGTATTTTTAAGAACTGGGTTGTTACATTATTTAAATTTAAACAACCATTTTAAACATTGTTTGCCACACCAGAAGCAGCAGAGAAGAACATTCCCCCTCCCTTGCGGAGCATCAGGTGTTGATCACTGGAGACCGGGTACTAGACTAATCGGTCAGTAGTTTCATCCGTACGGCAGAAAGCAAGCCATGCCCGAGAAGGGCTAAGCCAACAGGTGCTGAGGGCCTCGGAAAGACTCCCATGGACTTCACGGGACTCTTGGATCAAGCCCATGTACATGGACATTAGAGATGAGCCTGCTCTTGTGACAGGAAGATCTGTTTATAGAAAGCACGTTTATAGTGCAGACCTGGAAATTCAAAATCACACGTTTAGGAAAAATACGGTTCTTTCACTTCCATAAGGCCATGGTTTGCAAGCATCTGCTTTTTAATCTATATCCAGGACACACACCCCTTTCAAGCAGCAGACTATTCTGCTCACTAAGGTGAGGGCTCACTCCCCAGGCACAGACTGCGGTTTGTCGACGCAATCTCTGCTTTGGACACATGAAGCGATTTGCAGGTTGGCAACGATGACCCCTGGCCTCTGTTCAAACTTACCAGTGCATGAAACGATGAGACTGAAAAGATTCCAAGACGGCCCATCGCAACTTTCGTTGGACGGCTGGCAAAAGCAAGCAGTCTTTTAGGGTTTGGGAGCTCCCCTCCTTGGAGACTAGCCAAGTAACAGCGGTACCGAAATAGGTCCATCTGGAACTGTTCAAGATTTTGTTCCCAAACAAAGATCTGCGTGCAGTGAAGATTGAGGAGCAAGATGCACAAGAAGAGAAGGGGAGAGGAGGAAGAACAGGGTGGTAAATACCTTGAAAAAATTCTACTGTTCCCAGTAACACACCTTTTTCACCCACGCTGATCTCATTCAAGAAACCTTGGTTCCCCTTCTTTCCCACTCTCCCTTACCCTCCCAACCCCAGATAAAGGATACAAATAATAAAAAAGTTTTAATTAGATGGAAAACAACTTTTTTTATGTTCATGGCAGAAGTCTTCTCCTGGGACAACTGCTCTTTTCATACAACGCTAATTAATAGGATTAAAATTTCTTTTTTGATTTGCGTTGTATTCCAGGATTCTCTTCTGAGCAGTCCCTTAAGAGGCTTCTTTCATGCATCAAGGGCATCTGAGAAACAAGACGACCAAACCCCACCAAATTCCATACACAGAGCGCCCCGAATCAGCAGCCGCAGCAGCAGCAGCCTTGCTGCAAGCATCAGCGCAGCTCGCCATACTTGAAAAAGTGTAGTACACTGGGGATAATTAATCTTATCAGCAGAAGAGCACTATAATCAGCCTGTGTAAGGACTTATTTAAATAATTCAAATTGCTGATAGGAAACAGTTGCAAAGCGTTTAGAAAAACTCAGTTACATAAAGAGAGAAACTGCTCTGCCCTCACTGTGATTGACAGCCTTTGAGTGGAGCATCCCCCCCCTCTCTCTCCCTGCTCACGGGCTTCCAGGGGGTACGAAATCCCTTTAGCTTAGCGCATTAGGGCCCCGGCCACTCCCTGTGGTTTGCATTACAGGCGCGTTTGGCAGCCGTCGTAAAAGAGCTACAAACTAATGAAGCAGGAGCCATATGTTAGTTTCCTAAAATAAGGTGCCGCTGCGGCAGCGGGAGAGACATCTGCTCTAGGCTCTCTGCTTCTGAAAGGCAACAACGCTGTCCACTTGAAGGCAGAAGGAGTGGTCCCCATGAGGACTCAGCCGTGAGGGCAGAGCAGGCACTTGTCACAAGCAGAAACCAGGAATGGCTTCTTCATCCCACCCACCAGCAGAAGAACCAGCCTCTTCCATGCTTGGGACAACAGCCACAGCAGCGTTTGTCGGTCTACGACCAGCTGTGCCCAAGGCATCCTGCTGCTGTGGCCTGGTAGCTTCTTCACTCCCCTAAAGCCCTCACTCCGTCTCCGAGTGGTTAGCCAAATCCCTTGCCCAGAGGCCAGGAGAAGACAGCCCACACTGTACCTTAGTGCACGTTCTTTGGAGAAACAGAATCACAGAATCGATTCGAAACAGTGCAACTAGGGCAGCCGGCACAGCCCTCCTGCCAAGACACCTCCCGCCTGCTCCGGGGAGCTCTGCCGGTGCACCCACCGCACAGCGGGAGCAGACGGAGGTACCGTGAATCTGAAGGTGGCCTTAAATATTTGTTAGGGGCTTATTTCACATAAACAAACGAGATTACTTGATCCAGTATGGTCTTCTTCTTCTTGGAGTCCGTTACTGAGGACAGCTGCATTTCACCCATCTTCTTCATCTTCTCATCCATATCAATCTTCTGCTCCAGCTTTTTTATCTCTGTTTTCAGGAGCTTGACGGTGTCCTCTTTGTGATGCTGCCTTGCCACCGCGGTTGCACAAGCTGAATGGATTGCCGTGATCCAGTTCTCCAGTTCAGTCTGGCTAGAGGTCTGAAGAGAGGGAGGGGAGGGGGGAAAGGAATCAGAATACCCTTTAAAATTGATTGGAGATTAACAAATGCAATTCCAAGGAGTTCCCTTTCCCTTTGATCTTAAGATTCAAAGCCTTAAATCCACTTATGAGAGAAGTAATAAAAACTCCATCATTCTTAAGCAGGCCATTTTTAACTCAGCACTAGGCATTCAGCACTTAGAATTACACCTATATCTGTGCTTTGCAGCCGTACAGTGTTTCCCAGCAAGGTCTCAGGAATTACTTCCCCTGCTCAATGCAATGCTGCCATAATTGGTAGCCCAACACTTAATGACGTTTTCTAAACACCCAGTTCCTTAAGACAGGGAACATACCAGCCTCAGTGCTCTTCACAGTATGGAGAGCTTTTCTGGCATGCAACAGTTAGTAATAAATTAATGGCATAAAAAGTAACCATGATATCTATGAGTAGCTTTATTATGATGCATAGACAAACAAGCTTTCCACTTCTGAAGGTCCCAAAGCACTCTGAAGACAACCCTGTTGCCATTAAAGGCAGGCTCGTCATAATTTTCATGGCTCTGGTACTGTCCCTTCCCAAGCATGTGTGCAATGGTTCAGGAAAAGGGAACGCTTCCCCTCCCTGGAAGTGTTCAAGGCCAGGTTGGATGGGGCTGTGAGCAACCTGGTCTGGTGGGAGGTGTCCCTGCCCATGGCAGGGGGTTGGAACTGGGTGGTCTGTAAGGTCCCTTCCAGCCAAACCATTCGGTGATTCTATGAGATATTAAGCCGGGGCATGGGACACCAGTACATTTCTCTGGAAGAGCACTGTTCTGATTAGAGGCTTTTGACACAGAAAGAAGAATATTTCAAAGCATTCCTTTTCCAGACTTCCAAAATAAAAAGTAAATCTTCTTAGCCTTCTTACTAAATTTCATTCCTTTTTACAGTAGGTTGTAAAACAAAATTTACAGCCAATTCAGGGCTGCAGCAGGCTTTCTCTGAGTGTCAGTCTTTAGCAGTAATCACACTGGTGTTTGGCTCATGGCTGAAAAAAAGTAGCAAGGTGCCAAACCGCCTTGTTCTAATTACAGTTTCTGATGATACCTGATCTATTAATAGGCAGCACAGTATGACTTCCCCAGTTGCTAGCACAGATGAAGAAGGTCATCTTCACTGCTCTCCGGGCAGTCACGACTAACAGCAAAGGATGTGGCTTACTGAAGCCAAGGAGAGATGTCCACAGAAGCCCAGCTCTGGAAATCACATATGCACAGGCTGGACTTCAGGTTGATGCTCCCAAAACTCCTGTGGTACTGGAGCAGGTGAAACACACATGTCCCAGAATGATCTCGCTTTCCTCAGCTCAGGTTAGAACTCCTAAGCAGAAGAGAGGGTCCACACTGGGAAGACCGATCTCTTACTCCCAATTTTCTTGTCTTCAGTTGGCACGGTACAAAGTATATTGCTTAAACAGGTCAGGCTCCCTGCCCAGGTAATAATATTAACAAGCTCTCATTCATAGATCGGGGCTTACGATGTCTTACTGCCACTGGTGAGTCCCCTTGCTGAGGAATTTCTGCTGAAAATAGAGAAATTATTTGCAGAATGGGAGACACTTTGCCTACAGTCAGGTGATGAAACCTAGCCCCCAGTAGAGAAGAGAGTAGCGCCGGACTTAATAATGAGATGCTATGTTTTGTTAATTCCTGGCAAAATCCTAACAGCAAAAGGTCATATTTTTATCTTATTCAATTTTGAACTATTATCTCTATACCATTAGATTCAGTTTTCTTTTCGGTTTCCTGGGGAGAGGGAGGGCAAAAAAGAACCTGGAATTGATTTTAGGAGCCAAAGCCTCTTCTGGTAGATGAGTAGGCAAGGGGAATCACTCCGCTTCTCAAAGGAAAGGACCACATAAACAAGCTGCAAACATCTGATACATAAGTATGTGGTGTCACAAGTTCCTCTGAGCTCCTGGAAAATGCATGTGACATCTGCAAGTAATGGATTTGTGTAGGCACGGTAAGAACTGACTGAGCAAGGAATCATCGTGTAGGAGGTATGTGATGTCTCTAGGTGCAATGCAGTGGGAAGGCTTGTTACAAGATGTCCAATATTGGTGCGCGTTACAAAGCAACCCTATTTTTCTCCCTAAGTACACAGTCTCCATGGGACAGAAATAGTCTTCTGCAGGTCTGTGGTTTCTTCTCATCAAAACCGCTACTACAGCACAGTGTTACATGTGGACGGACACGTACGACAGGAGCAGTTAAGTAACACTGCTGAAGAGCCGTACGCGTGCATCAGTTGCTCTGAGCGCAGCAGAGCGAGCCCTATGGCACAGCCACTGACACGTTACATCCACCGCCGCCGCTGCTCTCCTTCCCTTCGCCCCAAACCCACCCCTGCTTTCTCTTCTGCTCGGCTAGCGATGCATGGGTTCTACGGCAGAAGGGGTACATCAACGAAAAATTTCTGCAAGGCAATATAAATGATTGTTTTTCATTTGAAAAGGCTCATTTTTGCTTTTTCCCACAAAGTTACACGAAAATCTACCCATAACAACACAGGGCTTTTAATGAATAAGGCCCTGCGTTGCCACAAAAGAAACGTACTGAATGTGACCTTTTCAGTATTTAGCATCCATTTGGCATTAATTTTATGAGAATGAAGGTTTTTCCTTAGAAAACTGCACAGAAAAGATTTTACAGCTCATGTCAGTAGATCAAGAGGAGGTGGTGTTCCACAACCCTTCAAAAGCACACGCTGAGACCATAAGCACCACACTTGCCTCCTGGATGAAGCTCTCCAGGCAGCAAAATACATGTACCCTGCCCAGGAAAGGCATGAAGGAGAAAGGGGCAGTGCAGTATTACCCTATCAGCCAAGGAAAAATCAGACTGTAGTGGGAGAGAAGCCAGACCGCAAAAAAATTATTTGGTTTTTTTTCAGTATGCAATCAGATACTTGGTCTCTTCAACAGGTAAGCCAGGACCAGTTCCTTTGAGTCAGTAAGGCTGTTTTATTTGGCACTAGTTTGAGAATCTAGCCCCTTGTTTAGGACAGCTGCAAGGACCTGCATGACAGTGTAATTTTAAAGATCTGCTCTGGAGTACAGGGGTGTGATGACGTGGGAGCACATCTCACCACAGAGTAGCTTCTGGTTTAGGAACGCAAGAAACTCTGCATCCATTGTCACTGGAAAGGGAAATAAATAAGGGATTCCTCCGGTGAAGAAAACTGAATGAAAAGAGGAGGAAAAGGCACTACCTCAGCACAGGCTGGCAATTACAAATGCGAGAGTGTCACACCTTGATTAGTGACAACTTGCAATAAGAAAGTGGAATGCCAACCTAAAAATCACTCAGGGAAGTAGTTACCACAATACAGAAAACTTTTTCAGTGAAACACATCAACTAATGTATGGTCTTTGATATAAATACTGGATTTTTTAAAAACATACCCTGTGAAATTCAGACATTTCTATCTTCTGATTAAGAAAACCAAACACACACTTTCAGTCTCCTCTCGGGCAACAGCAGGATGTTGACTAAGCTCTGTATGAACAAGGGGCAACTGGATTCTGCAGGGCCACTGGGAGAGCACCTGGAGGTCCAAGTATCCCCTTGCACTTCAGAAACTCCTCTTGGTCTCGTAAACCCTTTGAGCCTCTCCACAAGGTCCCACCTTCGGTATGTGTCTCTTACAAGATGCAGGTAGCGTTACAGCACATTTAATGCACTACCGTATGTCCTATATGGTAACTGGCCGGGTCCGTGTGTTATAAGCACACTGTCAAACCATGCAAAATTCCCGCTTTTTACCGGGATGTAAGAATATTTCTGAACTTTTACTTTGTTCCAACCATCTACCCAAAGAGGGTCCAGCCAGTCAATAAAAACAGTAGATCTGACAGTGATTCACATGTGCTGGTGGGTCTCTTGAGTGGCATTTTCCAAATATATCGTGTCCTTCCTCTAGCGCTGCCAGAGGAAAATCCCAAACCTACTGGAGTCAGCAGGATTTTTCCACTGATTTCAACCACAGCCAAGATTTCCTCCTTGGTTGGAGACAGAAAAAGAGAACAACTTTGTAAAACCCTCGAACCAGACCAACCTGAAAGAGGAAAGCGTCCCCAAGGGAGTTGCTGAGACAGAAGACAAAGTCCTTCTTGGGGTGTTCAGGCACCGCTTGCACTATGCTGTTTTCCACCCAGACAGCATGCTTCGGGATACTGTTGTGGTCAATGCCAGATCTGCCATCAGTCTCATAAAAAAACAACGTGCATCCTAAAAGAGACAATCGTATATTAGCAAGCAACATTCAAATGCAACAGACACCCTGCATCTATTCAGCGCTGATACCTGGGACTATAAATCATCCGTAGAACTGTCAGAGGGATGAGGGAGGATTTGCCAGGGCCTGTTCAGGTTGTCGGCTGTGCAGCAGAGAGCACCAGCAATGGCCCAGTTTTTAGCCTGATGACAAGGTAGTGGTTTCCACGCCACGGGGGCACACCACGAGCTGTATGGTACAATCAAGCCAGTGGGCCATTTTGTTCGCCTAGGATTGATTGCTAAAACAGAGCTGCCGGCAGGAGCCAAGAAAGTCACAGGCAGTAAAATACAGCCCCAGATGAGAAACATCACTGTAAGTCCCAAAGCGGGAGGTCCTCCACAGCCACCTCGTCCCGCCGAGGGGACCAAAAGGAAGGCGCGGCCCTGAGAGCGTGTCTTCCCCGGTGGTGCCGGACAGCCG
>NW_009631261.1:0-4110 GCF_000690535.1 Cariama cristata | reverse complement strand
TCCCGGTGGCCCGGTCCCGCCTCCGGCCCTGATGCCGGGGGATGCCATCGTGGCCGCCCGCTTCGCTTCGCTTCCCTTCCCCCGAAGGGGCCGTGCACGGAACTGCACCCTCCCGGGAAGGGGTAGCCCAAGTCCTGCTCTTACAGCTCAGAGAGAGAAAGGGTAACAACAACAACAAAAGTCCTTTTCCTGTTACCTGCTGTAGAACACGTTGCTTTATTTCTGTTTGATCTCCAAGACACTCAGTCTCCTTCCCTCTATGAATTTAAACATGCTTTGCTTTTGGTCTGGATCACAATAACACCACAATAAAAGGAAAGATAGAAATGGTTTTCAGACACATGGTGTGTTACCTTTATCCCTGGATTAATAATTTGCAGAGTAGTGATAAAGAATGATCTTCACCTCGCATCTTTTTATTTGTATTAAAGGAAGGCTCAACTAGCAGTGAAAAAATTAGTTCATGCTAATACAAGCAGTAATTAGCAGCTCCTGGACGGGGAATTTAATACCAGCCCTGTCTTCCTGTACTCTCTAGGGACCAGAAGGAACTACTTCTCCTTTAGTGTGACACAGAGTAATTTTTCTTGTCTTCTTCTCCCTATGTCTCTTCCTTCCAAACAGACATGGGCAAAACTATGGACTGGACAAAGCTAGAGCTGAGCACCAGGCAGGGTACAACACAGAGAGGCCAAGGAAGTGCTGGGGTGGTGCCTCTTGCAGGCACTTCTGTCCCAGAGCAGATAAGCAGGGATGCCTGTGTTACCGTAACTCACTCAGTGGCAGCTGGATGCTGCCAGCTGGACTCAGGGTTACCCCAGCATACCCACTGCACCAGAGTCACTGCGAGGCTGGTGCCCAGTGCCCCTCCCGAAGGCTAATGCTGTCCACTGAACTGGGGAACATCCTCAAACTGAACATGGGACCCAACAGCCACCACCGGGAGAGGCACAGGTGAAAAGGGGAAGAGGGTAAGGACGCAACTGGCTCTGCTGTCCCAGACCTGTGGTCTGCCCATCACTGTTTTCCTTTTTGCTAATACTGTACAGAATTATAAAATCCCAGCCATTTTTTTGTTAATAGAGCTTGTTACCCCATCTTGGTATAATTTCATCTCTCCAGAAAAACACAGATTTTAAATCTTCCAGCAACTATTCCTAAATAACCTCTCTGGGCAGCAAGGTTAAAAAAACAAACAAGCAAATGAAAAATACCCCTGTCAATCTTTGGATTAAAGGCACCCTCCTCACTAGCCAGTGGGGAATTGGTAATAAATCAATTTGCTCTCTGTTCAGAAGCTGTGCTGTTGTAATGGCTGAGGATCACTTTTACCAAATGGCTAGTGCTTTTCCAGCTCTTAAACTGGGTAAAACATGTCTATTCTGTACCAGACATATTCAACATAGACTTCAATGAAGTTTTCCAATACTACTTTAAGATTACATTTTGCCCAAAGCAACATTCCTGGCATGACTGTAGAGGACTTGCGTACAGATCTCTTGTACTGATTGATCCAGGTGCTGCCTGCAGGCTGCACAGGCCACAGGGCAAAGCACAGGTAGTCAAACACAAGATCCCCCCCCAAATTAAAACAATCACTGAGAACTTCCCTGAATATTTAGAAGCATTTTTAAGCTGTGGCATTGTGAAGAGTAACCATATGAAAGAAAAAGCATCCTGGAAACACAAGGTGTTACTAAACGTGACAGGTCTTCAGCATCACAGGAAACAGTATAAAGCACTGGCTTCCATGCTCAGGACAGACTGAAAACTGCTGCTTTTGTGAATAAGGTACATTGGACAAATAATACACAAAAGGAACCTACGACACACCCTGCGTATGACTGTCAGGCTCTGGCAGAATCATCGATTCTCTCCTCCTCAGCATGCCTGTTTTTCTGTTTTCCCACCTGGGAGTGCTGTGATCCATAAAAATCATTAAAACATTTCCAAGTGTCTAAAAAGCTTTCTCAACTAAAGGGGAAAAAAAAAAGATTAAAGAAAAAAAAGAGAGAGAGAGAAGGAAAATAGAGAATGTTCTCACAAAATTCCAGGGAAATTGAAACTTGTTTCAAGTCCTCCAATCGTTATTTGAATTTGTTCTCATGGGGTCATTAACCCAACACTTTTCCAGCACACAGAGTTTTGGGGAGAGTCTAATTAATCAGCAAGTGTATTACCTTTCTTCTTTGTATTCTTAGCGGTAAGAAAAGGAACACAAATAAAAAGCAAAACTGATGCCCCAGATAAAACCCCTAGGGAAATCTTACACCATAAGTATTCCTACTTAAGGCAGAACTGGCCCTGCTCCACGCTCACAGCCAAACTCAAAAATGGCCCATGCTTGGTTGGTTCCAAGGGACGAATAAAAGTGGGTACTTAGGCTCTGGTGGTGCAATACACATTTGTATCTGGCACATGAAGTGCACACTTAGCATGAATGCTGAACAATACTAAATGATTTTTCAGGAATCCTACCAAGGGGTTTCAATTTCCATCTCCTGAATTTTCAGGAATGATCAACTGGAAGTTGTTCAAATGAGATGTGATGCTCAACCAAGGAACCAAAATTATCCGTGTAAACAGGCTTCACTGAAGCGTCCAGCTCTGTGACAAACAAGCTGATCCTGCATGCTCCCAAGCTGAAGCACAGCCCGGGCTCTCGGGAGGGCAGCAGACAGTCACACAGCATCAGCCTTTGCTATACAAAAAAAAAAAGTCTCACCCAGGAAAAGTCATCCTGAATATCTGTGAAAAGGAAAGGCAGAAAAAAGCAATAGGCTTGAATTCCTGCCCTCTTGTACTAGCCTGCAGAGTGACTTACTGAAGGATGAGGGCAAGTTACAGCTTATTCTCATGGAAAAAACAGCTAAGAAATATTAGTTAAATTCTAGACCAATCTACCAGCATGAAAGCAAGAACACCTACAAAATGTCATGTGTGGTTTGTTTGTGTTTTTTTTTTTTAAAGTAGTTCAGTGCAATAAGGAAGTTCTTGTGCTTTAATTCCATGTCTCTGTATTTCACAATTCGCCTTAGGATATATTTTTCTCCTCTGCCAGTAACACATCAATTTGCTGATCATAAACATGTACATCTAAATTACTTTGAGAACATACATTTTTATCAATAACATTTTATGGTTTTATTATGAAAAATTATTATCCAAATAGATTTTTATTGCTAGTAAAGCAATTTGAAAATCACGTACCTGAGCTGATGACACACAGGTGAGAAAAGTTAAGAAGTGTGCTCATTTATGTCTGATTCAGCATCCTGAAACATAATGATGACTTGTTTGTAGAAGTACTGCAGATAGTAGATGAGGAATGTTCAGAAAAATCTGGTTATTGATTTACCTACCAGTAGAATACAGTAAGAAATGCTTCTCTCCCCCCCATGTAATACTGTTGAAACTACTGGAGATTTCATTTTCTTTTTTGTCACAAATGCTGTTATTTTCACACTAAAGGCAAGAATTATTCCAATAAATAAGGCTCTCAGGGATGTTTACTACAACATAACACAAAAACCACCCTCATCATCAGATGGAAAAAAGAGATCCAACCATCTACTGACTTTGTGAAAACTGAGTGTGAACTGGAGCAAACATTCAGGGGTAAAGCGGTGTTGTTTCCCCTGTAGCCCACGTCACTGGATCCGGTCACTCAGAACAAGCTAGGGACTCTGGGCCCTCAACCTAATGGGAGTTGACCAAATATCAGAGTTTGTAAGAAGTTTTTACAGCACCCAACACCAGTATAGACATTTAATAGTAATAGAAGACATTGAAACAAAGCCTATTTCTAAACCAAACCTCTGCAAGGGAGGCCCAGCAGTCAGACCACCCCACGGCCCTACACAGGGGGTCCTTGGGCCTTGCCTCGTTCTAACGCAGAGGGCGGTCTGCTAGTTGCATTTACGTCCTGCAGCGTTTCTTCACGGTATTTTTAAAGAAAGCCCCGGGTAAGAGGAATAAAAAGACTCTGATGTCCCAAAATACGACCCTCTTGTTTTAAACCTGCAAGTTTAAGGACACAAAGTGATGCCACAGAGGCAGGGGGCCAGGACTAAAGACAGGGCTGTCGTGCAGGAGCAGGCCCAGTGCCCC
>NW_009631260.1:11393-11649 GCF_000690535.1 Cariama cristata | reverse complement strand
CCACCTTCTCGCCTTGTCCCTGCCCAGCCGCGCCGCGGAGTTGGCCCCGGGCGCTGGGGAAGATGCTCTGGCCGAGGCGTTGGTGCCGTGGGCGAGCTGAACGCCCGAGCCAAAGGCAAGCTGCATCCACCCCCGGCCCGTGCTGGGATCCCCTTCCTCACAGCACATGTGCCGAGAGAGGAGTTTATTGTTTGGCAGCATCGGTGTGTTTGCAAGCCCAGCCACAGCGAAAGGCTTGATGCTTCCCCGAAACGTG
>NW_009631260.1:10812-11041 GCF_000690535.1 Cariama cristata | reverse complement strand
GAAGGGGTGCGGGTGATCCCGCTCGGTGGGAGCC
Organism: Cariama cristata; assembly: GCF_000690535.1. NCBI lineage: Eukaryota > Metazoa > Chordata > Aves > Cariamiformes > Cariamidae > Cariama > Cariama cristata. Next base: position 11,007 of record NW_009631260.1, on the reverse strand, counting down.
GGGGCGGCCCAGCTCAGGGAAGGGCGGCCTTGCCAGGGCAGAGGAAGGCAGCGTGTGTGCTTGTGCTGGGAGCAGGCGGGATCTGGCCACAGCTGGTTTCCCTGCGAGGGGAACAGAAACCTGCGGAGACCTGAGGAATCCCATGTGCAGCCCCAGACCCCTGTGGTGCCCCTCCTCTTGCTGCTCCGTGCCGGG
>NW_009631260.1:3590-10656 GCF_000690535.1 Cariama cristata | reverse complement strand
GCCCGCCCGCGTGCCCGCCAGCCAGATGGAAAGGCACAGGGGCTCTCCTCCCTTCCCCGCTTGCTTGCTGCAGACGTACTTTACAGATCTCTAGGTCTCCCGCTGGAGCTGTGCCGGGCGCTTGGGGTGCATGGTGCAGCCTGGAGCTCAGCTCTGAAGCTGGGCTGCTCCACGCGTGGCCGATGGGTCTCCAGCCCTGCCCAGGTTCCCTCGCCGAACCGGTGTCTGCAGCCATGCTGGGCGCAAGGGAGGATCGCCACGTCCCCAGAGCATGCTATGCTAAGGTGCCCAGTGCCCCTCTAGCCTGGCCGTGCACATAGCAGGCTGTGGGGTCTTTGAGCTGCAGGAGGAAGCCTTGCGTGCCCCAGCTAGCGACACTTTCGGTGTCACTGGGTGCTCCTTCCAGCCTGGTTGGAGGGCTAGTACCCAGCCTGCCCCGGAGGAGGTGGGGAGCAGTGAGCCCTTGTTCCAGGCAGGGTGGGGGCTGCAGTGTCCATGTCCACGTCCACCTCCTCAAGGGCAGTGGATGGTTGGGAGGGAGTGTGCCTCATGCCAGCCCCAGATGCCAGCCATTCTCCAGCTCTGAGCTCATGGTTTCGGCTGCTTCACTGCCTGGATGAGGGTTCTCATGCCGAGCGGGTCAGTGGGACGGGCCAGCAGCTCTCCCTCTCCCAGGGGCTGGCTCTGCTCAAGGCCCGTGCTGAAGGTCCAGAAATGATGGGGGGGCAAAGCCTGGCCTGGCCTGCAGCCCAGAAATGTCATGGCTCAGAGGAGGGTTCAGGGGGGCAGCTGGGGCACACCCTAGTCCTAGGCTTGTCCAAGTCTGTGGGTGCCCAGCTGCACCAGGCAGCCAAATCGTGGCTGTGCAGGTGGGCAGGTGCCTCTTGTGCAAAGTTATCTTTTCCTATGTATGCTCGGTCCAGTTTCCTGACCCCAGTGCATGCTTATCTCTGGGGCTTTCATCTGTTTTTCTAGCACCTCCTTTCCTGTGCAGTGCTTTGCTCATCCCTATTTGCTTAGTGCCAACTATACTCGGCCGATAGGACAGGTGAGGGCAAAAGCTGGCTGTTGGGGTGTCCTGAGGTGGCTAGTCCTGTGAGCCGGGGCCTTTGTTGTGGCAGAAGGGCTCCTGGCTGCATTTTGGTGTGGTGTCACCACATACCCACTTCAGACAAAGAGTATTTGTGGGCACAGCGTTGCCTTTTGAAGTTGCCTCACTCGCAAGGCTCTGTGGCTGTTACCGAGCGGCACTATCAGGGGAGCTGTTGACACAGCTGGCTTCCTCCAGCCTCTCGTCCCCAGCTCCCATACCTGGGCTGGGCCGTGGGTGCCGAGCCAGCTGTCCCTGTCGCTGGGGGACAGACCGCTGTCCCCTCCTGCAGGAGTCCATGCCAGCTCATGACATGCAGACCCCCCTTGCTTTGGCACCCACAGGGCCGGTGGCGATGGCACTCCCAGCCTTGCTGTGATGCAGCCCTTGTCTCTGCTGTGCCCCCAGCTCCTTGGGAAGCTGCTCTATTCCCTGTCCTGGATCGATAGCCATTACCTTCCCCTGCTGCTCTGGAGCATGGCCAGGAGCTCCATTACTGCTGCGGGCGAGCGGGCGGCTGCCCTGGAAGGGAAGGTGGGGTGCTGGGGTGGGCAGGCTCTGCTGACTGGGGGTGCAGGTCCCTGGTGCCACCCGTGATATGGGCGGGCAGTGCTGGATTTGCTTTATGGGCAGGGATCAGAGGAGCAGTGAGGGGCTCGCCTTGGGTACGCTGCAGGGGTGGATGCTCCGACTGCTGAGTTCTGAGTTTCTGCCTGGGTGGTGGGCTTGGAGCTTGAGGAGGGACCCAGGATTCCCAGCTGTGCCAAGGCCATGGTGGTCGGGGGCATGCTGCCTCCCCGACAGGCCCTGTTGCCATGGAGGGGGAAAGGGAGCAGCAGGCAGCTGCAGCTGGCTGGGGTGCCCCTCCTGAGCTGCTGCCCTGTGTGCTCCATCCCGCTACGGAGGAATACAGCGCCTCATTCACGTCGCAGCTCCCAGGGCTGCACAGGCTGATGTCAGGGCTCTGGTCCCGGGCTGTGGGAAGGTACAGCCTTTGTGTTACCAGCTCCAGTCTCCTGCACTCGACCCCTTCCTCTGCATCTGCTAACCTCCCAACACCTCCTTGCCTGGCCCTTGGAGCCAGTAAGGTGCGGTGGGTGCTGGTCTGGGATGCAGGCTCGGACCAGGGGGATAGATGTGTGCTCTGGGGTGTGAGGGGGATCAGCGCTGCCCCGGGCTCAGGTTAAGGCAGTCGGCAAGGTGATCTGCTCCCTTACAGGCTGTGGAGATGCAGCCCCTTCCTATATCCATCTCTGGGCAGGGTGCAGACACTCCCTGCCTTGGTGGTGTGTGGAGGGATGTGGGGGCTCAGAGGTCCTGCTGCCCATTTCAGCAAGGCTGGGAGGCCATAGGGAGGGCAGGTCTGGTGGGCACTGCAATAGCAGTGGGGTGGGTGGTTGTCTCCAGGTGTCCTGGAGAGACTGGTGGTGCAAGCACAGCGTGCCTCGTCCCCTCTCTGGGAACAGGGTTGGTGACTGGAGCCCACGGGCTCTCTGTGGACACAGAAGGCAGCGTGGCAGTGGGAGCAGTGCCGTGCTCCTGTCTGGCACTCCCGCTGTGCCGGGGAAACACGGGATACGGCTCTGCCCCATGCCCTTTAGGGGATGGAGGTGGGGACAGGCCTGGGCTCAGCCACGGGGGCTTCCTGCCCCTGACGGGCTCTGTCTTGCAGCTGCAGCCAGCAAGCTGGAGGTCTCCATGCCAGCAGTGGTCGAAGTGGAGAGTGGGGGCATGGCCAGGATTGAGTGCAACTTCTACATCCCTGGAAATGGTTCCTACACCTACATCAACTGGTCTTACGTGAGTGCTGGCCTGGGAGAGGAGCAGTGGGCTGGGGTGGCAGCTAGCCGGGGCTTGCTTCTGGGCTCCCTGTCAGCCCAGCCTCAGCCCCTCCCTCACCTTGCAGATCGACCGCAACAACCGGGTGAAGCTGTGCCGCATCACGGGCAGCGAGATCGTGGAGGAGAACACAGACTACAAGGGGCGGCTGTCAGTGGGGGAGGACAAGGCCCTCTTCATCAGCAGGGTGACGGTGCAGGATGCCAGGACCTTCGTGTGCCAGGTTGGGGCGGGCAGCCATGGCGTGGGCGAGAACCGCACTGAGCTCCATGTCTACAGTGAGTGATGGGGCAGGAGGGCAGCATGGCTGTGCATCTGCTCTGCGGGGCTGGCCATGGATCCCATCCCATCCCTCCTAATGTGGAATGCGTGGAATGACTTCTCTTTCCAGAGGTCCCTGAGGCCCCTGAGATCGTGCCCAACCCAGGAGGCATCTCCGTGCAGAGCAGTGACATCCCGCAGGTGAGGAGAAGCCCCACACAGGGGAGGGGGAGGCTCCCAGCTGTGCCAGGCTCCCCACTCTCCTCTCCCCATGGGGGCAACCCATGCTCAAGGCTCTCTCGCCCTGCTGCTGCAGATTGCCCGGTGCATGAGCAGGAACAGCTTCCCACCCCCCAACATCACGTGGCACAAGAATGGGGAGCAGCTGCAGCTGGAGGAGAAGAGTGAGTTGGATGGGGATGGGGATGGAGAATCACACCTCCGTGCTCGGGAGAGGGGCTGGGGCACTTGTGCTATCCAGGGTCTCATTGACTGGCGACTGGCAGCCCACAGCCACCCAAAGGAGCCCTGTGCCCCCAAGGGAGCCCTTCTCTCTCTTGCGGCCTCCCCACGGGCTGGCAACAGCAGCTCTGTCCCCTGTAGTGGTGAAGATCCCAGCCACGGTGACCCGCGAGTCAAGCGGGCTGTACACGGTGAGCAGCACCCTCTTTGCCCACGTCACCCGGGAGGACCGCAACTCCCTCTACCACTGCACTGTGCACTACTGGCTGCGGGGACAGAGGCGTGCCGTGGAGTCGCGACGAGTCAATGTCACTCTGTGAGTCAGGGGCTGGGGGCCATCCCTGGTGCCGTGTGGCAGGGCTCCGCACCGACCCTTCCCACTCCCTACTCCCCCAGACCCCGCACAGCATGTGAAGCTGCAGGTCATGCCGTCCTCGACGCTGGTGAAGGAAGGGGATGATGTGAAGCTGGTCTGCGAGGCTGACGGGAACCCAGCGCCCGTCTTCAGCTTCTATAAGAGAGAGGTGAGGTCAGAGGAGACCTGGGCATCTCTCCTTTGGCGGACATCTCATGTCCTGGCTGTTCGTTGTCTCCTGCCTGGAGGGCCCTGCGCAGTGGGATGCAGCAGCTGGGATGGAGGGTGTCTGTGTGGGGCTAAGGGCTCTGCTTTCTCCCTGCTGCCTGCAGCTAGAGGACAGCTGGCAGGACCTATCATCGCTAGCAGACACCAACAGTGGGGTGCTGAACCTGCACGATGTGAATAAGAGCAGCAGTGGCCTATACAGATGCCAGACCCTGGACTTGGATGATATGGGGCAGCTAGAGAAGGATGTGGAGCTTGTTGTGAACTGTAAGACGGGGGGATGGGACCCTGTGGACCTCGAGGGGGGGGATGTCTCGTCTCCCCTATTTACCCTGCCCTGGTCTCCATCCCTCTCCTAGACATTGAAGGGGTCCATGTGAAGATGGAGCCATCCTCACCCCTTCAGGAAGGGGATAGTGTGAGGCTGAGCTGCAATGCCCACAGCCCTGTGGACCTGGACTACCAGTGGAGGGATGAGAAGGTCAGCAGGCATTAGGGTACTGTTGCACTTGGGCTCAGCGAGCCCAGGCTTTGCAGCAAACCGGGCAGAGCCAGGAGCTTGCTCAGCCTCTCCTGGGAGAGGCCAGGGGTAGGATTCCCACTTGCATGGACCTGCATTGTCCATCTCTACCTCTTCACCTCCTGGCGAGTACTGCAGGGAGGTCCTGTACTTGCAGGCTCCCTTGCTGTGCGTAGGAGGGAGAGCTGAGCCCCTTTGGGACAGCTGCAGAGCCTGGGGAGCCGGGTGCAGAAGGGCCTGGTGCTCAGGGCTCACTGCTGGGGGCATCCATTCCCAACAGGGCAGGAAGGTCGGAGAAGGGAACCAGCTCTTCCTGAGCAACCTCACCTTCGAAACCTCCAGCAACTTCAGCTGCAAGGTGATTGCACCAAGCGTGCCGGGGCTGGAGCAGAGCAAGCAGGTGGCCGTGGCTGTTCAGGGTAAGAACCGGCACGTGTGTGGGCATGCTGCCGTGCCAGTGAGCCCTGTCCCACCCAGCGTTGGCCCTGTTCCCCCAAGAGCCAGATGTGCTTGATGTCTCCTCACAGGGAAGCCACGGATCGTTGCCATCAGCTCCCCACTGTACGTGCGGCAGGACGAGGTGGTGAACCTGACCTGCAAGGCCATCGCATTCCCCAGGCCCTCTGTCCACTGGAATGTCAATGGGACGGTGAGAGCTGGGAAGGGTGCTGGGTCCAGGCGTGGCATCTCAAGAGGGCCTGTGCATTGCCTCAGGCACTGAATCCTTCACTGCCTCCTCCCCTTGCAGGCTCACGAGTATGTTGAAAATCAGCACATCGCCAGCAACCTGACGGTGCGCGTGAACCACGACCTGCTGCGGGCAGGAGCCATGTGCAGGGTCTCCAACGCGCTGGGTGTCAGCGAGAAGCACATCCAGCTGCTGGGTGAGTCTCAGGCACTGCCCTCTGCCCCAGGAACCCAGAGAAGTAGCAGTCCCCCTCGCACAGGCGCCGTGTGTGCCGTGCTGCCGTGGCGTGGCTGAGCTGTGTCTCTTTGCCTCCCTTCCTGCTCTACCAGTGGAGTCCATCAGGAAAGGTCAGTCTCTGCACCGCGCGGGGTGTGTGCGTCCGTCAGTCGGGGCTCTGGCGGGTGCATGCCACCGATGGGAGTCCCCCTGACCTCTGGCCTGAGGAGGGAGCCTCGGCTGCTGGCTCTTGCACTGCATCTCTCGCGACTCCTCTCTCCCTGCCAAGCTGCGAGGGACGTGGGGGCTCTGTCCCCACCTGTTTCTGCAGCCGTGTGAAAGCTGCCTGCTTGTCCTCAGCCTGAAGCCCAGCAAGGCCATCGAGTGCAGCTTCCTGCAGCCCAGGCCTGCTGGGCAAGGAAGCAAAGGGATGGCCTGATGTCTTGCAGGAAACCCTGTAAGCCATCCTCCTACGGCACGCAGGGGCATGGCAGCCAGGAGCAGAATGCAATGCGTATTCGTACAGGAACTGCCATAATGGAGCATTTTTGTACTGACATCTGCATCCTGCAGGAAGCTGGAGAAGCACCGGGAGCTGCAGTCCCCGTGCTGCTTTCTTAAAGGAAGGGGTCCTTTCCTTGCCCGCAAGGGAGTGCAGTAATGCAGAAGCTGGAGAGCGTCAGGGTGGGACAGCCATTAACTTCTTCCTCTCCTGTTGTGTTCAGATCAAAAGACACCAGAGAGCAAAGGGGTGATTATTGTGGCGATCATCGTCTGCATCCTCGTGGTGGCCGTGCTGGGGTCTGTCATCTACTTCCTGCACAAGAAAGGCAAGATCCCGTGTGGCCGCGCTGGGAAACAGGACATGTAAGCACTGCCGCCTGCCCTCCCAGGGAGCCCTTGGGGCCAGAGGTGCTTGCCATCACTCATGCTTCCCATCTCATTGCACCAGCCGCTCCCTGCCCAACGCGGAGGGAAGCAATAGTGCAGCCTTGGGGGGGCACCGCGCTGGGGTCTCAGCAGCACTTCCAGCTTCCCACAGCCTGGGGTCCGCACTGCTCGCCCCGTTTGCACAGGGAGGTGATGAGGAGGACAGCAGAGTGGTAGAGCAGCCAAGGGAGCCCTCCCCAGGGAGGGGCTGGGCAGCCCAAAGCTTTCTGTGAGCCAGAGCCTCTTTCACCCCTGGCCTTCCTCTGCCCCAGCCCCGCTCCAGAGCGTCCCCTGAGATGGAGCCCCAGGGCTTGGCCTCGCTCAACCGGCCACGTGCCCTCTTTGGTATCGCAAACATGTCTCAAAATTGTCACCTCCCTCCCCTAGCACAAAGCCAGAGGCACGTAAAGACAAGATTGTAGTTGAAGTTAAGTCAGATAAACTTTCCGAAGAAGCGGGGCTCCTGCAGGGTGCCAA
>NW_009631260.1:0-3567 GCF_000690535.1 Cariama cristata | reverse complement strand
GGCACAGAGCGTGGTGCACTGCCCTTCCCCAGGGCCAGGGCTGCTCCCAGGGCTGGGAGTGGAGGTGAGGAGTGTACGAGGGTGCATCAAGGTAATGCTTTTCTCCTCTCTGCAAGCTCCTCTCCCGGCACTCTGCACCCTGCATGGGCATCCATCATCCGTCATCAGCGCTCGAGAGGGGCCGTGGGAGGGAGGGGAGGTGACAAAGCCACGGCTCTTTGCTCCAAGGACCGAGGAGCAGCCGTCCCCTGCGCACGTGCAGCTCTGCTCCGTGCCAGCCTCTGGCACCTCCTGGGAGCGCACTGCCTGCTGCTCAGCCTGCTTGGCTCTGCCTCCTTCCGTGCTCCTTGGAGCAGGAGCCGGGCTCCCCAGGGGACTCTGGGAGAAGGAGCTACATAAACATCTCTGGCCAGAAGTCAGAGCGGAAGCTGCAGGAGTGGGCTCTGCTGTGGCCTCTCTGAGCCAAAGCTCTCAGTGCAGGATGAGTCTCCTGGGCCTTGTGCTTACCTCTTGCCTGGAGCTGAGAGCCACCCAGGGCTTGAGCAGCTATTTACAGTATTGGTGCTGGACCATCACCATGCTAAGGCAGGGCTTGCCACACTTGAGCATCCTGTGGAGCCATAGGATGCGGCACCTGAGCCTGCTGTGGTTTTATTTGCCTTGGGTCAAGCGATAACCTCACCCTAGTTCTGCTGCCCGTGCGGCTCATGCTCACGGCCCTTTGCCCTGGGGCGGATGCTCAGCCACCCTGGGATGGCACAGGCTGGCGGCTCTCCCCCATCTGCTGTCACGCAGACACCTGCAGCCGAGGACCTGGTTTTGTGTTCACTCCTAACTGCTTTTTTTTCTTCCCCTCTTTCTGTTTTGGCGGACTGAAGAGCGAGAAATACATCGATCTGAGAAACTAGAGAGGGCATCTACTAAGTGCTTTCTTCCTTCAAACCTTTCCTGCTCTTGGATTGCCTTGTCCCACCCCTGCTCCAGTACCTGGGGAGCACGGCCAGAGACAATTACTGTGTCGCAGTGCTGAGCCCCGATGTGCGGGGGACACCTCCCTGACTCACCTGTCTGTTACCTCAACCGTGGGCTAGCAGCAGCAAAGCTGGACTTGCTTACTGTTACAGAGAAGCCAACAGCAATATTAGAAAGAAACATCCCATTAAGCTACCTGGTGGAAGGATTTTTCAGGAAATCTGTCCTGTATACGTGTGGGAAGGTTTTGATGCATTTTACCCCAAATTTGCTTGGAAAAGCTGGTGAAATTTTACTTTTACTTTTGGGACATCCCAGGCACCTTAGATGTAGCAGTGTGCAGGTTAGATGAGCAAAGAATGGAAGTGGTGTGTTAAGAGCGGCGTTTGCCAGCTGCTGGGGAGGTGTTAGTGCTTTGCTTTTCCTTTGAACTGTTCTTGTCTTGTTGGTTTAGCCCAGCATGTCCTGGTGGTGTGGTGCAGGTAGGGAGCTCCACGATGAGTAGCTGTGATCCTACGGGAGGCGAGTACCTGGCAGAGCAAGGACAGGGGTGCCCATCGCTCGGGCACATGCCAGACCAAGGGCTTAGGTGCTCTGGGTTGTGGTGTAGCCGTGCAGATGTGGGAGGGGGCTTTCCTCTCCCCATTGCCCAGGGAATTGGATTGCTTTTAGGGGGGCTGCACAGCTGGTGACAACAGCGGGTCCCAGAGCCGCCTCTCGCAAATTTAAAGGCATTTTAAAGAATATTAGGCCAGGGCCAGTTGGTGATGTCTCAGGGTTTTTTTTGTGCTGAACAATTACTAGCCCCAGGTAAAACTGATGTATTTCTGTGCTTTGGTGGTACCTCTGGCCCCAGAACCATGCTGGTGCTACAGCAGCTGAGTGATGGAGAGGGGAGACAGGCAAGCAGCTTGCCTTCAGCTTCTGCTGCTATGGCCTATCCCAGCTCTCTGCCTGCAACCACGGCTCGCTCTCCTGCCTCCTCCTAGAGAGAGCAGCCCCCTGCAGCCCCTCCTGCCAATAAGTCATGTACTCTCAGTGCTATGCTGTCCACAAGCCTATCTTTCACCCAGCCCTTCGGCAAGGGGCTGAGGCTAACCCTGGGCGACTGGAGAGATGTCCCCTCACGCACCCCCAGCATCTTCTACCAGTAGCAGGGAGCCGTGCAGCAGCCCGGTGGCCAGCGCCCTAACAAGCGGTGAGCTATACTCGTGAGCTACAATTGTTGTCGAGGCAAAAGCTTTGGTTTATATATATTTTTGTTGAATTGTGTGTACATTTCCAGAAGTTTTGTCTGATACTTGCAAGGTGTTTTTTTTATATATGTGAAAATAAAGTATAAAGTTCAAAGCCGGGTTCTGAGTTTGTTCCCGCTAGCAGCAGTCCCTTTGGGGGACTCCCTGTCCCCACTCGATTTCGAGCAAGTTACCAAGGCCAGGTGGCACCCTTAGGTTTGCTTTCCCAACCCACCTTTAGGTTTGCTTCCACAACAGCAGGACTTTCACCTAGGAAACAGGCTTAGATCAGCAGAGGGTCGGCTCAAACCCTCCTCACTCAGGCCCCTGGCACTCGGGACACCGCTGAAGGTCACAGTGGGCTGGGGGCTGCTGCCCCGGTGTCTCAGCCCAGCATCTCTCTGCAAGGCATCTGCAGCGGCACACGGTGCTGCGGCACAGCTTTTGCCAGAAACAGCCCTTTGCTTCCCGGGTGAAGCAAGCAGAACAGTGTTGGCTTAACATGCCTTTGCACCACAGCTGGGGCAGGAAAATGTCATCTGTGCCCTGGTGATAGATGAGGGTGGTAACAGGCAGTGGACAAGTCCGATACCAAATGCTAAGAGGTAGCGGTAGATAATGGCCTGCGAGGTACAGGTATCTGTTAGAACCTCAACAGGATTATCAACTGCGAGCTGACACATTTATACCCCCTGTAGCTGGTAACAGGCAATTCTGTAGATTCCAATAGGTAATTGTGTTACCAGCTAATACGGACACTAATAAATCTACTAATGTATTCTAATAGATAACTGTAGTATGAGATTGTAATATATAATTATATTGCTAGTGAGGGTAGATACTAAAAGGTAATACTGTCAATAGAATTCAATAGATCCCAACACTAGAATCTATTAGATAGTTGTATTAATAGCTAATATAGATACTAATAACTAGTCATAGATAAGTCTATCCTTAGATTCTAATAGATAACAGACATTATAGTAGATAATTGTATTGATAGCTACTATAAATATTAGTGGATTTTTCTCTTAAAGAATTCTAATAGATTTTAACTGTTATACATATACTAGTACTCTAGGTCCTAATAGATAATTGTTATTGATATAATACATTTTAATTGGTAATTGTATTAATAGCTACTATAGTACTATATACAAATAGGTAGTTAATTTATTAGAAGCTAATAGTAAAAGCTTTTAATAGATAATTGCAGTAATACTAATAGGGATATGAATCCTGTTAAAAGATTCTCATAGATTATGAGGCAAAATTGTATGGTGAGCTACTAAGTATACTAATAGGAAATTCCATTAATGAATTCTAATAGATAATTGCACTAATGACTACTATTGATAAC